>NW_019723913.1:128625-135263 GCF_002891405.2 Cryptotermes secundus | reverse complement strand
CAGATTTCGAAGCGGAAAGCACTTATATTTTGACATATTTGACACTGGCCTCACATCATGTACAAGGGTTACATTCTGTGTTACAAACGGTTTCGGACATACAATATATAAGGCTATAAATGTTTTCGTGTTCCGAATGTTTCATTTTATAAAGGTTACTTCAAGAAACACACAGGGAATGAATGAAATACTGTTTTTCCCTCAAAATTATTAATAGTTTTCTAAATTTCTTTTAAAAATACACNATGGCTTATGGTTAGATGTTTCCAATGTGCTGTGTGTTGTGTACTGCACACATACATCACATCACATCATAAATACAATTTATTTTCAATTCGTGCATTGGTTCAGCCGCGAAATTAATAAATGACAAGTTATAAATGTTTTCCGAAATATGTAAATCAATATGCGAAATCTGAAATATCAATCAAACGTGAAGAAGACACCATAACAATCACGGCCTGCCAAATCCGTGTCTATAACACCATTGTCCGGATGCTGTTTACTGAAGGAAACAATTTCACTTCAATCCGAAAACCTTCCTGGAAGTGTCTGAAATCTTGCTATCCAAATATCCATTCATACATAGTGTGTCCAGGTTCTGTTAGGACTGTGTTCATTAAAAATACAAGACATGAATTATTTTAAAAATTTCACACTTGTTATTCAAAATAGTCTCCTTCTGAATCAATACATAGCTTGAATCGATAGAAAAGTTCTCGAAAACAGTCATTGTACTTCTTCTGTGGAATCGCATTTAAAACTGTGGTTGATTCCCTTTGGATGTCCTGTATGGTGTCGTGACGGTATCCTTTCTTCGCCAACTTAACTTTTGGGAACAACCAGAAATCTGCTGGAGCCAAATCTAGCGAATGCGGAGGATGATCGAGGACTGTGATCCCTTTTCTGGCCAAAAAATCGCGCTCGATCTTCGATTTGTGGAGTGGGGCATTATCGTGGAGGAGCGCGACCTCTCGATATTCAGGTCGAATTCGAAGAATTCTGGCACACGAACGATTGAGGGCTCCGAGATAATAATCAGAATTCACCGTTTGACCTTCTGGCAGAAATTCTTTGTCAATGATACCTTTGGAATCGAAGAAAATGGTTAGTAGTGTCTTTACTCGACTCTTTTGCATGTGATCTTTCTCTGGTTTCGGCTTCTTTGTGCTCAACCACGCTGCACTCTGCCGCTTTGTGAGAAGCTCATATTGAAAACACCATGTCTCGTCACCAGTAACAATCGAATTTGTAAATTCTGTATCACTTTGGGCCGACCGTAACCTGTCTTTGCAGTGTTCCACTCTGGCATGTTTTTCATCGCTTTGCAGCGGCGCGTGTGGTACAGACCGCGCATAGACCTTCCGTTTGCCCAAATCCTCGGTCAAAATTTGATGCAAAGTACTTTTTGGTATTCGCAAAAGCTCCTTGATGAGTCTTGCAGAAACACATCTGTCTGGTGCACGGATTTCGGTCACATTTTCTTCAGTGCGACTTGTTCTCGTCTTTGATGCACGTGGAGCGTCTTCAATGTCCTCCCTGCCGTCACGAAATATAGCATACCATCGAAAAATGTTCGAGCGATTCAAACAATGACTACCGTATACACTTTCCATCATTTCGTACGCTGCTCCGGCTGTTTTGCCTAACTTTAAACAAAATTTTTTGGCTCTCGTTCAACCGCCATTTTCCGACGAGTTTCAGTACCGTCAGAACAGTACTGTTACATTCAAGGTCAGAACACATGATGCAGCGATGCTTGCGCTTTGAAATTATAGTCAGCCAGAGCTGAAACTACAAGAATCTTAACGCCACAACTCGCCAACAGATGGCATTGCAGGGTTTAAAAAAAAAAGAGAGAGTCCAAACCGTCCAAACGGTCCAAACGGATCCTGGACACACCGGGTGTATATGAGATGATGTTATGTCTTATAAGATATATGATATTATTTGATAATATCTTGCAATGTAATCTAGAAAATATCATAGTATATCTTCTGTTTATTTTTTAGACAATATCGTAGGGGGATCTATTCTCATTATCAGACCATTTCTCTACATGTTTTTGACATCAAGCAAGGCTATAATTACAAAGCTATAACTAAAAAATAATTTCAATAAACTGTGAATCCCTTTTTGTGCTGTTATGTTTTCCTCCTGTGTACAGCCTGATATTAAAATTGTTCTTTAATGAACGCGGTTTGGTGGATGTATTTTACTTTTGCTTAAAGAAGCCGTGTTTATGTTCAAGTGTGTGGTAATTCTCGCTGTAGTGCTAAATGCAGTTGCGTAATTACAGAATTAAATAATTGTTATGTCTAAACGTTATCTGCGAGAAAATATATGTACAAAAATTCCAATAACACTGTTATGTTTTAGTATTCAGTGGTATTTAACACATAGTCGTGTGACGTCATAGGATATTGCTTTGAGTGCGACACCGGCATTTTGAACGGAACGAGGTTGGCCCTCGAATTTAGTTAAAAATGGCGTCCGATCAACAGAGTAAGAACAGAATGCAGGTTTTCAAGAATAAAGGAAAGGATCAGGATGTAAGTAAGACTGAACTACAACTGAATGATTTGTAGGCTAGTACATTCTTTGTTGCTGCTTCACCAGCATCATGTCGTAGTAGAAATATTGCATTGGGAACAACCCAATTTGGAGGGTGCAGTATGGAGTGGCCAGAAGGCCCCTATGCATGAACTGTGTATTCTGTTAATTATTTGTTTAATGAATTTATTTGACTTATGAGATAAGTGAAATAGAAGCCCTCCAAACAGAAGTATTCATGGCTTTTCAACAACAAAAAAGATTCCATGGAAATGTGCGGAATTTCTCAACTCCGCCCAGCAACAGTTGAAGACTTACAAACAACTATCAGAGATTGCTTTGATCACATCAGACCGTGAGCATGGAAGATGCCCAGAAGAACATGGGGGAAAAATGAAAATGTATTTGGAGAATGGAGTGGAGCATACAGATAACTTCTAAGTAGGAAGCATAGGGACTTTGTGACCACTCCATGGCTAGATTTTAATTGTTCCAGTTCAGTTTTAGTTTGAAATTATGGCACAATTTTTTAAAGAAATGGTGCATATATTAAGTTGATAATTGCATCGACTAAGTGTTGTTTAATTCGATCATGTTAGGATGCTTTGCTATTTTAATTTGAGAGAAGATACATTTCCATGTTCAAAGTACATTTTTCGTGTAAAATAGAATATGAGAGGGATTCAGCAACTTAAACGATGAAGAATTATGAGTTATATTCCCGTATATATGTTGTTATAATATAGTTGTACTTTTATAGCTAGTAGAAAGAAGTGTTGTAAGAGTGATGTTTCATGAAACTACTTGGATAAAAGAACAGGTGTAATGTGTTTGTTATCCATCGGCAACGTAGGGTAGATCTTTTCTCAAGTACTTTTCATTACTGGATACCTTTCTTGTAAAGTTTTCTTATATATTATCATAATCATAACAAAATCACATGGGTGGTTACATTGATTTTAAGGTTTTTATAATTTGGATTAATATTACAATATGTTGATCATATATACATGTTAGTGAATTAGAGGTTTATGTATAGAATATAAACTTTTATAATGTAGCCATGCTGTGTGACATGTTACTGAATTTGTGTTTTAGTTAAGGTTGCTAGTTCTAACACGGTCCATAAAAACTTTATTAATACAGCTGATTATTCTGTTATAGAGATGTACTAAATGCATGTGTGTTCAATGTACAAAATTTACAGGTTTTTCAGTCATGTATTTTGTAAAAGCCATACCTCATGAAATTTGATTTGTTTATATACCTAGTCCATATCAGAAAACTTTTAATGTCATATCCAGAAAGTGAGGCATTTGTATGTCCTAGACATGTCAGAAGGTGAAGAGTTTCTGTACAGTGGTCAAATATGTTAATGACTGTTCATGGAGACTGTGTCAAGTAAATTACTAGAAACAATGGAAGTCTGAACAAGCTGTCGTTACATGGGGACAACAGCCAGTGAGGAGTGGAAACTACCCTCATTACATGACATTGTAGACAACAGAAATATTATTTTTGACATTTGTTAGTTCTGTTTTTATATATCATCTGTAGAATTTGTTTAGGAAACTTCCTTGATGTTGATATGGGTGACAAATGTTAACAGTTCGAAGTGATAATAAGAATTGGGTATGGTTGGATACTAATGTTATCTTTATTGTTTGCAGTAATATTGGTTTCTTTATTACAAATTTCTTGTGTTGACTGTTGTATGATAATACTACACCGTGTTCAGAGCGCAGGCTCATTGGGCATTGATTTTACTGTTGGCAACTTCCTGCGAAAGTGATGGGCCACTTGCTGAGAAAAATGCTGCCGCATGGTTGGTACAGGCTGGTTTATGTCTTTCATTAATTATTAATCAAATATAGTAATTAATATTGTACTCACTATCATAGAAGATGTTCAGAATGTGTGCCCTCTGCTGTGAGACATGTCTGAATTCTTTTAAACAGATTTTGGGAAACTTGTTGCAATTCATTGCTGAATGTTGTAAATTTCTTCACGAATATTCTGCTTTTGACCCTCCAGGTCATGTAGATTGTTGGCATACACATCAATTTTGAGTTTTCCCCACAAATAAAAATCACAGGGGTTTATAGCTGGGGATCTAGGGGGCCAACAAACTCTTGCTAATAATTCCTTTCCATTTACTCCCCAAACACACTGTCTAATGGCCAGATAGTTTCCTTAGCTGTGTGTGGAGTTGTGCTGTCTTGCATAAAATAACTGAATCTGCCGGTGCCAAATTAACGAAAAATGGGTTGGTTAAAGTATTGTTGAGCATCAAGAGTTCCTTCATAAAATCGCACACTATACACCGATCTTTTGGTCATGAAGCGGAAGTTGAATTAGGGCATGGGGATTTTCACTGCCCCAATACCTGTTGTTTTGCAAGTTAACATATCCCGAAAGATTAAAATTAGCTTCATCTGTGAAAAATGTCAGCTTAGGATCTATAAGTCCTTCATGCACATGACTGATAAACCAATTACAGAATGTTATTCTTTTTCATAATTCACAGGTTTAATTTCAGGAACAACAGTAATTTTGTAAGATTTGAGGTTTTCTCGGCGGTGACTATGAAGAAAGCAGTCTTCTGGGATGTGGCACTGTGTAGATGTGGTGTTAACTGACGTTTTGGAGGAACGTATCACCTCCATCTTCAGGGTGGAAGGAAAAATAAAAAATCTTCAACCGAAGAGACCGTGAGAACCGGTACAAGCAGACTGGTGTTGGAAATAAACACACTTATGTGAGAGCAGTGAAGGGAAGGGGGGGGCAAGTCTACATGGAAAATCAGTGGAGTGGGAGGGGGGAAGGGCTGTGACAGAAGCAGGGTTTTGTATAAGATGTGTCGGGTGATAGAAAGGCAAGGTTAAAGGGAGGGCACTAACCCTTAGGCTGGGGGCTCTCAGCAAGTCATGGAAGCCTCTCATCTGTTCCCCAAAAAGCCCCCCGGGACCTGATGCCAGATCCACAAGGCTACACAGGCCAAGACACACTAACATAGCAACCTCCCCAGCTTAAGGGTTAGTGCCCCGCCTTTAACCTTGCCTTTCTCTCCCCCAACACAAAAACCCTGCTTGTCCCAGCTCCTTCCCCCCTCCCACACTACTGATTTCACTTGTATACTTTCCCTTCCTCCCTTCCTTCTCTGCTCTCACATAGCTGTGTATATTTCCAACACCAGTCTGCTTTTACCCGTTCTCACGGTCTCTTCGCTTGTGAATTTCTTATATTTTTCCTTCTACGCTGAAGATGGAGGCGATACGTTCCTCCGAAACGTCGGTTAACACCACATATACGCGGTGCCAAATCCCAGAAGACTGCTTTCTTCAAATCAAATTTAGTATTGTTAAGTCATGTAACCTGAATCTAAAGTAGTAAATGTTGCTGTGCTATCACATGAAATTAAATATTCTTCCTTTTTATTCACAGTATCGGTCTTCATAGTTAAAAACATGGACAAGCATGTAGCAAATTCAGATATTCATAACATTTATACGAGACAAAGATACAAACATTATCCAACTTTTAAATCAACCAGGGCTCAAAAGGGAATATCTTACACTAGAATTAGAATATTTAACAAATTACCACATAGTATAAAAATATTTTTTGCAAGATTTAAATAAATTCAAATATTCCCTTAAAAATTTTTTTGCAGGTGGGCTCTTTTTATTCTATAGATGAGTATTATGAATGGGAAACGAGAGATGATTGTGTTAATTACAGATAAGTGAAACAACATTAGTCATTTTTAAAACTTCTATTGTAGGATACCTATACTTCTTTAGTTATGATTTTACTCTGTTATAGACAATGTTAATATGTATTTTATTATGATAATAAGTTGCAGTGCAAGTGTTACATGCATGTTGTATTTAATTATTTAATTGCAGGTGGGCTCTTTTTATTCTTTAGGTGAGTATTATGAATGGAAAACAAGGGATGATTGTGCTAATTACAGATAAATAAAACTACACTAGTCATTTTTAAACTTTTATTGTAAGATGCCCATAACTCTTTGGATATGATTTTGCTCTGTTATTGACAATGTTGATATGTATTTTGTTATG
>NW_019723913.1:120909-128183 GCF_002891405.2 Cryptotermes secundus | reverse complement strand
ACGAGAAAGGACCATATATTTTACAAAGTGAGGTGGAGAAAGCTATCAAGGAAATGAGGAAGGGAAAGGCTACAGGAGATGATGATGTACCTGGAGATGTGCTTAAGTTACTGGGAGAAGGTGGTTTGAAAACACTGACAAAACTAATAAACACCGTATATGAAACTGGGGAGTGGCCCAAGGACTTTACAGAAGTGAGGATGATTGCCTTAAAGGAAAAGACAAAAGCTACAAAATGCAGCTACCATTGCACAATAAGCCTTACTGCACATACAACAAAGATAATAGCAAAGATACTTAAAAAAAGAATTGAAAGGAAAATAGAGGATATACTTGGAGAAGATCAGTTTGGATTTAGAAGAGGAAAAGGAACCAGGGATGCAATTGGGATGATGAGAATTAGAACGAACTTTGGAGATAGATGAAGAACTGCGTGTTTGCTTCATAGACTGGCAGAAGGCATTTGAGCGTGTAAACTGGACCAAATTAGTGTTCGCTTCATAGACTGGCAGAAGGCATTTGAGCGTGTAAACTGGACCAAATTAATGCAGATCCTAAAGGAAACAGGTATCGATTGGCGTGAAAGAAGATTGTTCAGCAAATTGTACATGGATCAGAAAGTTAGAGTACGACTGGACAGTGGGGAGACAAGATGTGTGCAGATTGGAAGAGGAGTTTGACAAGGATGCTGTTTATCACCAATTCTGATCAACTTGTACAGCGAATGCCTTACCAAGGAAGCTCTGGATGGGCTTGGAGACTTCAGATTAGGAGGGCAAATTATTCAAACTATGAAATATGCAGATGACCTTGTGTTAATGGCTAAGGAAGAAACTGTGCTACAGGGCATGATTGATAGACTAATTGAAATTGGAAGGTGCTATGGCATGGAAATGAATGTGGAGAAAACAAAAGTAATGAAAATTTCGAGACAACCAACCCCAGTCACAATAAAGATAGACCAAAAACAACTGGAGATTGTGAAAGGTTTAAATATTTTGGGTAGCTTGTTAACAGATGATGGAAGGTGTACTAGTGAAATTAAATCCAGGATTGCCATGGCAAAAGCTGCATTTAGCAAGAAGAAGAATCTTTTTACCAGCAAATTGGACTTAAATTTGAGGAAGAAACTAGTGAAATGCTACATTTGGAGCATAGCTCTGTATGGGGCTGAAACATGGACACTTAGGGCAGTAGATCAGAAACATCTGGAAAGTTTCGAAATGTGGTGTTGGAGAAGGATGGAGAAGATCAGTTGGACCGATTATGTGAGAAATGAAGAAGTGTTAATTAGAGTCAGTGAGCAGAGGAATATCCTACACAAAATAAGAAAATGGAAGGCTAATTGGATTGGTCGTGTTTTACGCAGAAACTGCCTTCTAAAAGAAGTTATCAAAGGAAAGATAGAGGGGCGGATAGAAGTGACAAGAAGATGAGAAGAAGACGTAAGAAGATGCTGGATGACCTTGAGGACAAAAGAGGATACTGCCATTTGAAGGAGAAAGCTCTAGATCGCATTAAGTGGAGGAATTGTTTTGGAAGAGACTGTGGACCCGTCGTCTGACAGATTACTGAGGATGATGATGATGATGATGCAACAGTTCAGTTACTTTTCATGCACTGCCTACAGAAACACCACTTTGTTGTGCTAATCTCCACAAAAATTTCTGAGGAGAATTTTCTAAACAGTATCCAATGTCATCGAGTTCTTCCTCAGTTAAAACACAGTTTCTTTTTAACGGCCTTCTGTCAACTAAAATGGCATTGGTTGAAACTTTATTCAATAATTTGGAAATTGTATCTCCAGGTGGACATATTGTGTGAGGAAATTTACGGTGAAATTTTCTCTTGCATGATATGTTTGAGTTTTTTTTTCTCATAGCAATCATAAATGAAAACTCTTTGTTCTCAATTGTACCTCATATGAATCATAAAGACACAGACCAGAGCACTATAGAAAGAAGGTTTTATGACACTTAGTGGCACACTGACTCACTGATCAGGTGTTGCCGAATGAATGACATTCAGTTTACTGGGGAATACCACAGTGTTTGCTGATAAGACATTCTGAAAAGCTCCCTGGGCATCTAATAAGCCTGCGCAATGAACACTCGGCATATATTGATGTTATGTTTATCCTAGAAATCTATTTAGCTGCAGACCTTACTGTATATCCAGCCTAGATTACCTGCTGTTTTCAACCTGTCTCTAGACATGCAGAATTAAGAAATGAAACATAATTTGAATGTGAAGCATGACAGTGGATCTTGAAAACAGCTGTACTTTCTTGAGGCTAGTAAAGTCAGCTGTAACAATGTTGGTGTTAAGGATTTTGCTGTATGAAGTATAATGTTGTCACATCGCTCACTAGACAAGGAGATCGCTTTATCACCGTTGCTTTTCAGTTTTGCTTCAGAGCATGTCATTAGAGGCCCAAGAAGACCCGGAATTGGATAGGACACATCAGCTACTATCTATGCTGATGTGAAATCTGAGATTCTCAACAGCAGTGACTATGAAGATTACTGTCTTCTGATATGTGACACTGTGTACTCTGGTAAATATCTACCAGACTACACAGTGTCACATATCAGAATACAGTAATCTTCATGTTAATTTATTTTGCAAAACTTGACTACACTCCTAAAATGAAAATTTTTATTATAAACTAGTAAGGGAGTTTGTCAAGTTGAAAATGCAGAGACCAGCCGCCCCTGTTGTCTAGTGGTCAGAGTTCTTGGCTGCAGATCCAAAGGTCCTGGGTTGGATTCCCAGCACCACCAGATTTTCTGAGTAGTGGGTCTGGAATGGGATCCACTCAACCTCAGGATAATTGAGGAGCTACTTGAATGGAAAAGTAGCAGCTCTGGTCTAGAAAACTGAAATTAACAGCCATGGGGATTCATTGTGCTGACCACATGACACTCTGTATCCACTAAAGTTGGCACCAACTTTGCTGACAAGCTGTGGTCACTTGTATGTATGTATGTATGTCCCCCCTCCCCCCATAGCCATTGGTTAGGGGGCTGGGTGGCCCCAAAAGCCAGTCTGGATGACGTGCGGAAGATCAAATTTTTGACCCTATCAGGATTGAAACTCTGACCCCTCAGTTGTCCAGCCTGTAGTAAACCACTATATTCACTGCGTTGTCCCAGAGCTCGTTATAGAATAGTATACAGAAAAACGCTTGATGAAAGAAACAAATGAACTCTTTTTCCAAAGTATCTGGTTAAACACAGCAGTTATTATATTAAGGAAGGAAGCTTGATCCATCTTACACACAAAATTAATTTAATTTTGTATTGACGGTTATAACTTTTCTGGTCTTTTCAAAATATTATGTTTGCTGGTTGCTTTAAGTCAACAAGTTGATGCACAGGCCATTGTTTGAATCTGGTCCTTTGTTTTTGACGTGCTTGGTAGTGTATTGTAAGTTAGTGGGCAGACGTATGGAGATCCAAACATTGACAGTTATTGTAGCAGTAGACTAAAGTGGAAGGTTATACTGACTGCAGTAACATTTGATGTATGTTCTCTTCCCCCCCCCATTATATCAGATAACCAAAGGGCTGTGACAGGTTATGGATAATAATTATTTTGAAATTTAAAATTCCTTATTGTGCAAGTGGAGTGAGATTTTATTGGACAGAATTTCAGTGTTATTTTCATTGTCATACAGGAGTAAAAGGCAGGCTATGCACCGAGTGTCAGTAATCTGCGTGCTGCCTGGGAACGAGTGATGGGGTAGTATGCAGGGTATTTTACAGCTAGGCTGTCACTGTTTTTTTAGGTAATATGGAATAAAAAGCGTTTTCTAACATTGGTTCTGTTTCTGACCGTTAACAGAGCTAAAAATGTTTTTAAGTGTGCACAAGCAAAAATAAATAATATCAGTTATGTGAGTTTACTGGGACATGTTATTAGATACACCTTAAATAACCTGTTCATAATAGATGACACCATTCCCGCTGCACAGCTTTGCTCATTTCAAACAAGAGTTTAATATTGTATTGTTTCATGGTTTCATAGTGCTCTTGTATGTAAGCAACAGCTTTCCTACCTTTGCACATGAGTTCCCATTTTGTTTGTACTTCTGTCTTGTAGACTATCTCTTTCTTAAGGCCCGTTAAAAGGAACTCAAGCATATGTGAAGATCTTGGCAGCCAAGGTATTGGACCAGCACAAGCAATCCGCTGCTACCCATAATGCTGATTCATGTAACTCTATGACAGTAATGTGGAAGCACTCCATCGTGCTGGGAAATATCCTGAGCCTTTTTTCCAGGGGCAAATCTTCCATTTCATGTCTCAGGAAGTGCAAATGATTAGCAGCAGTGAAATGTTCTGAATTGAAAGGTCCAGCCAAAAGATATTCAGTCAGAGCACACCAAACATTCACTGAGAATTAGTCTTGGTAGGTGATTTCATTGGCCCTGCAAGGATTATTAATGAACAGATGTAGTGTATTTTTAATTCCATCCTGAATGCATTGTGCTCCATCACTGAACAGTATTGTCTTACAGAACAGATATGTTGGTTTGCACAGTCTCCCACTTCTTTGCTCTGTGAGCATATTGTAAGCTATATGTCTTCCCAACCCCCCACCTCCACATCAGTGTGCATGATCTGATAGACTGTAAGCAGGGTAGAATCAGGCAGTGTACAAGGATCTGCTGGAAAAATTGATTGCAAAGATTACAGTCATCCTGCTGCTGATCTTGCAAATGCCACAAATAATATGGATGTGAACATTCATATATGGTGATGTGGCTTGTCAGGTCAATTGTAAGTCGGTTGAACACTGGTCATTGGGCTACATCTTATTAGGTCCAGGATACACTTATCCACAGCAGTGGGCCATCATGGTACATGTTCTTGGTTTCATGGAACAACTTCTAGTAGTTTCTGACATACGTCACTGAACACTTTCTTATTCTGGATTTGGCAGTTTGGAAATTGTCTTTATGTGATCTGTCATTGCCACAGCTGTCACCATCACTGAATCCATCAAGCGTTAATGGATATCAGAGTATTCGGTGGGAGTGAACCATTGATTCATTTTGTAAAACGCATGTTTAGATAGCACGATTTTGATCTTACCACAGCAGTGTGTCACATATCTGTCTTAGCGCAAATAAGAAGCAAGTGAAGCAAGAGAACAGCTGAAACTCAGTAGTGGCTACAGTTAATCTGAAATCAGTACTGGTGCTGATATATATAACATTTTGCAGAATTTATCTGAAACAGTTTCCCGTGTTGCCATCATTTTAATTTCACAGAAGTAGGCATTTCTTCTTTAAAAGTCTTAAAACAGTTATAGGACCAACGTTATAGTAACATTTTTTCCTTGATGTTACTTCCTGAATCACCTCCTGAAGTGTAGTAGAACAGTTGTGGGACACACTATATAGAAATAGGAACAGTTTCCCCATACACAAAACTATACCTGTTTTATTCAGCAATTTCTCCCTGGAGGAGAAGATTTGCACAGGATTGGGAGGATGATTTGATGCAACATAGTGACCTGGAGAGTGATTTAGCAACAAGTTGAACTTAGGATTGGGTTTGGTAATCATGGTGAGGGTTCAAGTCTATAATGGATTCTGGAACATAGAGGAAAGGAATATATTAATAATACTCAGTCTGTGATAAAAACAGATTGGGTATTAGACACATGCTATGCATGATATGTTGTATGTCGAAAGTCTTCTGATAGAAGTGTTGTTACTAGGCAGAATATAGCATCGACTGGAGAGTATAGCAGCAATCTGGCAGCAATCGATGTTTAGTGAAAAATTTGGAGAATCTGTAGTGTTCTTTTCATTCTTGTCTGGCTTATGTCCAGTGGTAGTCATTGAAGTTTGTTGAAAACAAAATAGCAAAGTATAAATTAAATATTAAGTGAAGGTTATTGAGTGTCATAAATGGTATACGAGGGGGAACCCAAAAATAACCGGAAATGACCTGTTGCGCGCGCATGCTTTGTAGTTATGAGTTGTGCTGCTAGGTGGTGTTAGCCGGGGGTCTCCCGCGACTGTTAGTGAGCTGGCGTCAGTCTGAGTTAAGTGGTTTGTCTGTGGTGCTCTGTTGTGTGCGTTCCTGTTTCAACCCTTTGGCGATTAGTGAGATGGCCGACCAGAAGGAACAAAGAGTGTGCGTGAAATTTTGCTTTCTGTTAGGGAAAACTGCAGCCGAGACTGTTGGGATGCTTCGGCAAGCCTTTAATGATGATGCTTTGGGGAAATCACAGGTCTACGAGTGGTTTTCCCGTTTCAAATCTGGCAACATGTCAACAGAAGACATGCCACGCCCCGGGCGTCCTTCGACAGGAAGAAATGACGAAAACATTGCCAAAATCAAACGTGCAATTGATGAAGATCGTCGAAAGACCATTGACCAACTTTCTGAGGAAACGAACATCTCATGGAGCACGGTCCAGCGAATTTTAACCGAAGGTTTGCACATGAGACGGGTGTCTGCAAAATTTGTTCCTCGCTTGCTTGGAGATGACCAAAGAGAAAACCGCGTGAATGTTTGCCGCGACTTGAAGAGTGAAGTGCAGTTTTCCCTAACAGAAAGCAAAATTTCACGCACACTCTTTGTTCCTTCTGGTCGGCCATCTCACTAATCGCCAAAGGGTTGAAACAGGAACGCACACAACAGGGCACCACAGACAAACCACTTTACTCAGACTGACGCCAGCTCACTAACAGTCGCGGGAGACCCCCAGCTAACACCACCTAGCAGCACAACTCGTAACTACAAAGCATGCGCGCGCAACAGGTCGTTTCCGGTTATTTTTGGGTCCCCCTTCGTATTTTGCAGTTGGCATTGGAGTTGAAACATCTGCTTGGTAGGCAGGCCACCTTCTGACATGGAGAAGAATTGATACTACAATTTGTGTTCATTGACCAGTGATTCTGTTATCATAATTGCTCATCAAATTCTGGGCTCAAGTTCATCATGGGGTATAAAATCTCTCTTGTACCCATTTTGTCTCTACTTTTTTTCACTTATATGTGGTGCAATCCAAAAGTTCCCGAAATATATTATTAAAAACTATTACATCTTACCTAGATCTTATTCTGCACCATCACCTTCAAAGCAGTCCCCTTGGGAGCGCATACACCGACCCCAGCGTTTCTGCCACTTTTCAAATGCATCCTGGAAGTCTTTCTTTGTTAGGGTGTTTAGTACCGTCTGCGTTTCCGCTTGAATTTCCTCAACTGTATCAAATCTTCGCCCCTTCAACTTGATTTTCATCTTGGGGAAGGA
>NW_019723913.1:115135-120609 GCF_002891405.2 Cryptotermes secundus | reverse complement strand
TCAGTTCCTCTGACAAAATTCGTTGACATGTACCATAACTTAGTCCCAAGGTGTTACAGAGGTCTTGGATGGTGAGTCTATGATCTTGCAGAATCAGATCCCTAACTTTTGTGACATTTTCTGGTGTTTTGCCCGTTGACAGCCGTCCCGAACGATCATCATCATCAGTCAATGTTCGGCCATTTTTAAAATGCTTATACCAGTTGTAAGTTTGTGTCTGGCCTAAACTGTTTTCACCAAATGCTTGCTTTAACATTTGGTGCGTTTCTGCAGCGTTTTTCCCAAGTTTGAAACAAAACTTTATACAGACACGCTGCTCTCTCAGGTCGGCCATTGCAAAACCGCAAACTCACGGAAACACATCAATGGAAATACATTCACCAACAATAAACCCAACCACTCAACTCGACGCTGCATGCCACACTGATTCAAGAAGGATGTGTGAGGAGACACCTAGCGGTATTTCGATGTACTCATAACCATTCGCGCACAAAATTCAAATTTCGGTAACTTTTGGATTGCCCCACATATACACAGAAAAATTCTAATTAACTGACCTAAAGTGAACTGTGAAGGGCGGTCAGATAACTAGAAATGTTGGATAATATGAATAATATTAAAAGCTTGCAGCAAATATCGACACAGCGTCATTCACACCTGTATTATGAAACAGTAGCATGGAAATAATATTTAGTTGTTACCAATAAATTACTAGTGAAGAAGTTACATAAATGGTAAAGTCTTATAGTTCATTCTTTAAAGAAACATATGATTGAAGTTTGTTTTCCATCTTCCTTCCTTGGATGACACAGAATGTTGGATAACTGTAGGTTAAATAATTAAGGTTCTACTATGTATTCGTATATAAAGTGTATGCATTATGGTTTGTAGTTGTGAATTCATCATTCAGGTTGGATTGTTATCAGGTGGCAAATGTGGAAGCCTTCCTGTTTGAAGTGTTATAGTTTGGAAGGATTGCTATAGAACACTGAAATTATTGTCATGTGATGACTGCTAAGCCGTAGTTTCTGTCAGATTTTGCAAATGGTACTATAAATTTCTGTCATGAATGCAAGAAGTTTTACATAGCTCTCTTAACCCATACATTTGTTGGACTTACACGCTACAGTGTTAAAAGAAATTTACCTAAATTAAATAAGCTAGTTATGCATAATGAAATTGCCCATGACTATTGCATCTCAGTTTCACTTTTGTATACGTTGTCACATAGTGGTGTGAATATTACTTGTATTGTTCACATAATATTGCTGTGATTAAGGCAATGTGGATGATGGGCTGGCCATGATTGATCTGGTTTTCGTAGGGTTCAGTGGCTGGTTTTGGTGAACATATTAAATCTTTGTGTTCATTAAAGTGGGGTGACTTCTTGACCAACAGAACCATCAACTTCTGAAAGAAGACTGTACCGTGGAGTTACTGAAACAATGTGTTTTTCCTTTCATCGACTAGCCTATGTGTTGGGACATATATTGAAGATAAAATGATTTATTGTTGGGCTAGTTAATAATGTTTTATAATACAGTGAGGCAGATGATGGTGCATTAGAGTTCACAAATTGTAGGGAGGGTGGAGGCTGTGTCTGCTCTATCCAAAAGAGTTCAGAATGAAAATACTGTTGCTTGGAACTAAATAATTTGTATGAATACTTTCCAAATGAAGAAATTTAACAGTTTTACAAGTGGAATGGATCACATTCTGCCTTGTCCAAAAATGGAAGAAGTCTGGGTTCAGTCACATACCATGAGGAAAATGTAACTTTAGTTATATGAAATGGACCATCAGTACAACAGAAGGGAGGATATCATTCAGGTGTAGACAAAATATGAAATTTGCCTCATGATGACCTAAGTAAAGGTCGAAACATACAGGGTGATTCAATAAGTTTTACCCACACTTAGGGAGGGCATTCCTGAGGTAATTTGGAACAAAATATTTTAATATACTAATGGTATCCAACTCATAATTAAAGAGATACAGTAATTTGAAAACTGGCGAAAAATCTTTTTTTCTTCGAATTTCAGTCAAAACACATTAGAAATACAATACATACACTTTTTAAATCGTTAATATTTTAGGAAAGAAGCATTCTAAAACCAAAATCTTTTTCAATTTCTTAATTTTGCATTGTGCAACATTTTTCATCGATTTTATGTTACAAAATTACATTATTTTCAGCATCCCATTCTGTAAACATACCAATGGTTGCATATCACACCCTTCTATCAATCAGTTTCCTTTAAACTGTAGTGCTTTAGAAGTCGACTGGATTTACATAAGATTTTCAAAAATGTCTCCCTGCATGTCAACACAACGCGTCACACACATATGAACCACGCTCGTGACATTTCTCAGTTCCACACATTTGTTCCTTATTATCATTGCTGTGTCCAAAATACGTTCAGGCAATGCTTCACGTGTTTGTACCTTTACCTGGTACACAATGCCCTTCATCCAGCCCCAAATGCAATAATCTAACGGCTTAGATCTGGCGACCTGGGAGGCCAGGCGTTACGGCCTCTGCGACCAGTCCACTGCTGTGGGAAATGCTGATCCAAGTGAGCTGCTATTGCGTGGGAGAAGTGAGGAGGCGCCCCATCATGCTGGAAGTACATCCGGCGTCTTGTTGCCAGAGGAACATCTTCAAGTAACCGTGGTAATTCTTCTAAGAAGTGGAGGTAAATCTCACCAGTTAAGCGGCCAGTTAAGCTGATCATACAGAACACAACACCAAACATTGACACTGAATCAGTGTTGAAAATTTGATTCTATCGTGGCATGGGGATTATTGTGTGCGAAAACATGTAAGTTATGACCATTGTTGACCCAGTCCCATGTAAACTGTGCCTCATTGCAGAACATTATCAAGTGGTACAACTGCCAATTTCCATTTAACCAGTTGCAGAACTGCAGACGAAGAGCACGGTCTCCTGGTTGTATGTGTTGTACTTGCTGTAAATGTTAAGGATGCAGCCTGTTCTCATGAAGAGTCCTCCACGCCATGGACTGAGAAACACCGAACCGCTAAGCTAGAAATCTTGTACTGCCACGTGGACTGTGCTGTACAGCATCGAGAATGTTTTCTTCTTTGCACAATTCATGTTGAGGATTTCGTTCGTATTGTATACGAACGCTGGGGAGAGAACCAGTTTGTCTTAATGTGTTGAATGTACTGCTAATGGATTTATGATTCAGAATCCTGCGATTAGGATAACGCCAGTGATATTCGGCAGCAGCAGCTCTCGCATTTCCATCACATACACCCAAAACAAACACCATATTGGCGTATTCCTCAGTGGAAAATGTGTATGGCATCTTAACTTCACAAAGTCACCAACACAACGTCCTGTTTCCTACTGGATCACTCTGCCTACCTACGTGCAACATTCTGGTCTGCCTTATCTGCTGACACAGCTGACTGGAACGCATGGTCNTGTATACGAACGCTGGGGAGAGAACCAGTTTGTCTTAATGTGTTGAATGTACTGCTAATGGATTTATGATTCAGAATCCTGCGATTAGGATAACGCCAGTGATATTCGGCAGCAGCAGCTCTCGCATTTCCATCACATACACCCAAAACAAACACCATATTGGCGTATTCCTCAGTGGAAAATGTGTATGGCATCTTAACTTCACAAAGTCACCAACACAACGTCCTGTTTCCTACTGGATCACTCTGCCTACCTACGTGCAACATTCTGGTCTGCCTTATCTGCTGACACAGCTGACTGGAACGCATGGTCACCCAGGCGGGAAACATAGCACTGCATTCACAATGATGCGTTTCGAAAATCTATTGTTACTCCATAACTATTGAAAATCGACCACAAGTTTATAAGGAAATTTTGCAGGAAATAACGCCAGAAATATGTACCATAAGCCGGGGTAAAACTTCGTGAATCACTCTGTATAGCATACACCTGCTTACAGTAAATGAGTAAGAGATGCCACAACGCCTATTTTGTCTCCACCTGGAAGATATCCTTCCTTTTGTTGTGTTGATGGCCCAGTTCGCATAACTATTGAATAAATGACAAAATGCAATCCATAAAGTTTAAAAAGTAACTTGTTTTGAATTCAGTAGATAATTGGTTTGGAAAGCAAGTGTTAGGGAATTTTATTATGGTTGTATGCAGTACTTACTCACGGTATTATTGCATGATCTCTGCAGTGGATGCATTACCATTGGACATAGTACAGATATTTTTATGTTAGTGTCTTTCCATGTAAAATTAACATAGCAGTTAGCATGGTATGCTTATTGGAAATCACTTGGCCAGACGTCTTAGGGCACACACATTTTGTGCCTCAAATATTAAGAAACATATTGTTATGTGTTAGTGACTAGACACTAGCTTTGGTGCAGACCGAATAGAAAACACCATGTCTGTTGTGTGGTTGTCTTTTGCTACAGAAATGTGTTTATTGCACTGTTGGCCAATAGTGGCCGCTGCCTCTTGTTGCACTATTCTGCCTTTCAGCCATTATGCTACAATGTTCATAAAGTGTATTTTAAACATTGTTAAATAGTTTTTAGATGACAAACAGTTTATATTGATCATAAAGAAATAATGGAGGTTAACACCCACAAGCCTCGCAGTAATGGTTTGCAAAATGGTTGGGTGAGTCATTGAGATGTATGGGTTTGATGGTTCAAGACAATTATGAATCATGTGATTGTGATCATAGAGAAGGGAATGAATGGGTTGAAAACTCAAGAATGTTGAGTTTTGCATTTATATCCATTGAAGTTAGTAAAATTTTACTAGAGGTATTTGCTGGATCTTTTGGCTGTAACTTGTTAAAATAATTATGTGATTCTGAGGCTCTGGTTTCTCACATAGTAGTAGATGTGCAGAAGAGGTTTTCATAGCTAGGCTATATATTCCATCACCTCTAGCATTTCTCAATTACCTCACACTGAGTACTCTATTCCCCCTTTTCCCTGTCACTCGTGATTGGTCAGGAAGTAGTTTGCATTAAAATGAAATACGAGTATTTCAAACTCTTTTATATGGAACACCTGTACTTTTATTCTTCGTTTTAGCTTCAAGGGTGAACCATAATGGCAGAAATATGACTTCTGACAAGTTTGCTGCTGTGTGTACTGGCTGAAAAATTGCACTGAATTGGCCTGTACATTACTATTGTTTTGTCATCAGGAAATGAGAAGGCGGAGAAATGAGGTCACAGTTGAGCTTAGAAAGAACAAGAGAGAAGAGACATTGCAGAAGCGACGGAATGTTCCAGTAGCAGACTCTACAGGTGTGTGTTCAAATTGTTTCTAGTTTTGTATGTGTCTGTTTGAGCCAGTAATTTTCAAATGTACTATCAGGAGGGAGTGTGGTGTGTGGATCTGGAGACAGTTTGAGGGGTTTTTTTTATTGCTATTGGGGTGGGACCAAGTCCCTTGTACTGCAGCCACTTCTGGCATATTGTAGCAGCCCCAGATG
>NW_019723913.1:103594-114086 GCF_002891405.2 Cryptotermes secundus | reverse complement strand
TGCATGCGGCCGAGCATTGTCCTGCAAAATGATGGGTGGGTTCTGCAGAAAGTATCACCGCTTCTTTCTCAAAGCTGGTCACAGGTTGTGTTCCAAAAATGAACAGTAATACTGCACATTGACAGTCTGCTGTCGGGGAACGGTATGCGTTAGGATAACACCATCAGTCGTACACGAGAACCACCATAACTTTCACATTGCTGGGGTTCTGAAGAACTTTTGATTTTCGTGGTGACCCACAATGACACCATTCATTCAATTGGTGTTTCATTTGTGGCTCATACGATTTAGCCCATGTCTCATCCAGTGTAATGATATGGCATAAGAAAGCCTCTCCTTCGTGCTCAAAGCGCTCCAAGTGGTTACGAGCAGTGTCGTATCATAGCCATTTGTGCATTTCCATCAAATTATGTGGAACCCATCATGATGCAGTTTTTCTCATGCCCAGGCGTTCCTTCAGAATCTGAAGCACAGTCGTATGTGCTAATCCTTTATCTCAGGCCAGCTCACGAATTGTATGGCATCGATTACTCTCCAGTAATGCAGAAAGAGCGTACACTTCTTCACTGACACTAGGACGATCTGGCCGACACATGTTTGCCACATTTTCGCATCCCTCATTGGAGGCTTTTACCCACCTTGCCACTGTTCTGTAAGGCAATGCAGATTCCCCGCAAGCCTGTTGAAGACCTTGATGACGCTGTCGTGCTGTACCGCCTCTGGCACATTCAATCTTTATCCAACTCTGTTGTTCCTGTTTCGAAAACATCGTGACAACACTACATTAGACCGCCAGCTAACACGAGGCTCTGTTCTTCTTGTTACTGCGCGTACGCATGATATAGGAAGGGAGAGTCCATTTGCTCTGAGGTAAGGTAGGTATGTAATTAACGTGTGGTATAAGCGACATTATTTGGTTCCGTTGCATGGCATCTCTACAGCAGTGTTGCCACTATTACAGTTCCAACCCTTGTATTACTGAGTGTCATTGTGAGGAACACGGCTTTGTGTCCAGGAGAACATCTGCCTTCTGGTGTGGAAGAATGAAAATATGATGCCGTGTGTGTCAAGAATGAAGAATCAGTTAGTGCTTTGTTAAAGAAAAACTTTATATAGAGTCTGGTAATGACATGGACATGGAGAATGAAAGAGAAACTGCGAGTGAAGAATTGAGCAATGAAATGTCTGAAAGTGGGAGCAAGAATGGAACAAGTGCTATGCTTACTTATTTGTGGGAAGAAGTGACAATGTGCGACAAGAAACCCAAGGCATACAATTTACTAAAAATGTAGGGCAACAATTTAACCTATCAGATGCAGATTATTTTAATTTATTTTTCACTGATGAACTATTGAATAACGCTGTTATAGAGACAAACAGGTATGTGAGACACAAAATTTCGGAACTTCACCTTAGCTCGAGGTCCATTTGGAGTAGCTGGTCTGATGTGTCAGTTCCTGAAATGAAGGCCTTTTTGCGTATAATTATAAATATGGTCCTAATGCCATTACCCAACATAAAAGACTATTGCTCTAGTGAGTGGGCACAACACAAATACCATTTTTTGATGATGTAATGTCTAGAGTTGGCTCTTTGCAGATATTTTGGTTGAGTCATGTGGGAAATGAAACACCGAAGAAAGCAATCAGGCCATCAAAAGAACAAGGAAAATACACAGAGTGACAGAATATACAGAGAAACAGTTTCAGAAATATTATGTGGAGGTAAAAACGCTGAAATAGATAAATCAACAGTTTGGTTCAAGGGCAAAATAATTTTTGAAAGTTATAATCAAGAAAACCTATAAAGTGGGGCCTCGGATTATTTGTATAGCTGACGGTGACACTGGTTATGTTCATAGTATAATTCCAAATTACAGAAAAGTTACAGGTGGCATGTGTAACTTGCCCTACACAGAAAAACCGTTCATTTCTAGAACACTTCTTTCCTTGATGGACAGACTAGAACTCAGTGTGTCTGGTGTTGAAGGCTACCGCATTTGCACTGGCAAATGTACTAGTGTTCAGTTGGCCCAAGAACTGGACAAATGAGAATTCCACACAACAGGCACTATTATTGCTGGTAGAGTTGGCAGTCCAAAACCCATGATGAAGGGTGCCATGAAGCAAATGAAGAGTGGGGACACTTTTGCCCACAGAGGAGGGAATGTCCTGCTAACGGCCTGGAAAGACGAGGGTGGTTCTCATGTCTACATATCATGACACATCAATGGAAAAAATAGTGACCATTCAGAAAGGGGAGCAGCAGAAAGAAATTCAAAAGCCAATGTGTACTCGACTATAGAAAGCATATGGGTGGTGTGTATCGCAGTGATCATTACTGTGCAACATATGCTTTCTTTTGTAAATCTCTGAAGTGGGGAAGAAAACTCTTTTCTGGTGGAAGTGTGCTTTGTAAATTCAAACATATTTTGTGCATAAGGTCTAAAAGTTTGTGGTGATGATATATTGCTAAAAGTATTATGTTTTTGGGCATTATCCCATCGTCTTGTTTATTTAAAAAAAAAAACGTCCTGTTTTCTTTTCTAAACATCGTTTTGGGGACTGGATTCTGTCCCCGTCCTCAGGTAAAACCTACTCAGTGGAGTCCAATAGACAGCTAGCCCATATCTCCTGACGCCTGTGCCAGTTTCAGAAGGGGTATGTAAACCAAACACACAGCAGCAGACATAAGGCACTCATGGGAGTGAAACAAGTGGCACATGTCAAGTGTTGACGAGCTCGTGTTGAAAATCTTGTAGGCGATGTGTGCAACCCAAGAAGGGGTCACATCCTGGGTCAGCGGAGAGAGAAGAGAAAGAGAAAGTAAATACAGCGCCTCACATCCTCTACCACTATGAAAAAAAGAAACAAAGACTGCATTGTAAGGTTGAGGGAGCCAGAAAAGAAATATAAAGATCTGTATAAATCAACTACATGTGCCCTGGGGAATGTTTCAAAAGATATCACACTCGCAAGAACTTCAACAAGTTTTAATGTAGGTCCCATAGTTTATTGTGTTTATGTTGTCTTGCATTGTGCCCTTGTTGCGCCAATTTTTTTAGCAAAAGAGCTTGCATAGTGGCTCTGAGGGCATTTAAAATCCCTTGATGACCTGGTTGCAAAATTTTTCCAAAGTCAACCACCATAAAGTGTTAAGAGACTAGAGATCTTAACTCTTCCATGTGAATATAGGTATATTTCCTTTTATAAACTTTATTACAAATAACGAATGTTTTCAGACCATTGCAGATGTACATAAGCAATATATTCATAAACTAAGTGCTAACCTCTCATGCTCTCAGAAAAGGACATTTTATGCTGGGATGAAAATTTTTAATAATGTGCCATCTGCTCTCAAATGAAGAAACATGAATTAAAATAGCACTGAAATGATACTTAAACACACACTCATTCTATTCTGCTGGGGAACACTTATTGCTTAAAAAATTACTTGTCCATTTATAATTGTGTAAATGACATTAGTTGACAGTTTGGGGTATATATGTGGATGTACTTTTGAATAGCCCTGTGTTTTCTTATGTGAAAGCTTCAGTTGTACTGTGTGCATATTTTTGTATATGTGTGAGATTCCACATCCTGTAGTCATTAACTTTTGACCCAAGGAATGCAATGTAATATAATGTGATGTAATTATGGCCTGAGTAGAAAGCCTGACTGCAAGCAAACAAAAACCTTGACTGATTTCAGATGAAGACGACTTTGATAGAAACCTGGCTGCTGCAAACCTGGAGATGTTAGTTGCCAATGCAGGCAGTGACAACCCTGCTGTTCAGCTGAATGCCGTCCAGTCTGCTCGGAAGCTCCTATCCTCAGACCGCAATCCTCCAATTGATGCCCTTATTGAAAGTGATATACTTCCAATATTGGTTCGCTGCCTTGAGTGCCATGACAAGTGAGTTGTACCCTGACAGCATTGGTATAAGTCTATGAAATCTCAAACAGCTCAATGGAAGTTGATTCTGTGTGTGTTGTTACAGTCCGTCTCTCCAGTTTGAAGCAGCGTGGGCACTGACAAACATTGCAAGTGGAACATCTGCACAGACACAGGCAGTAGTAGCTGCTGGAGCAGTGCCCCTTTTTCTTTCTCTGCTCCTATCATCCCACCAGAATGTATGCGAGCAGGCCGTCTGGGCACTAGGTATGTTAATATTGATAAAGTATGAAGTTTGAGTGTGTTCTTTGTCCTGACATGTGCTTAATGTATCCTTTGTATCATGTGTAATGGCTTCGTCATTTGTAAAAGTTTTCACTTTCCATTGGAGGAACTTCAGAATTATCCATTAATCTTCCTGTGGCTTTGAATGCAGGATGAATGATATGCTGCCAAAAGTCATGGAATAGCAGTATGTAAAATTATTTTTAAGTGGCGCCACCGTCCCTTGACGCTTGGAATGCCCAGAGCAGTATCAGTTGTGAGGTGTTCTCTCATGAGTCAGATTGGACACCAGCCAGCTTGCTCATGGCAAGCTGACATGAATTATCAGAGTTCGAACGGGGCATGATAGTGGGTGCCAGGCGGATGGGTCATTCCATTTGCGAAGTTGTGCGCTCATTCAACATTCCTCAATCCACGGTGTCACATGTGTACCGGGAATACCTTGTGGAAGGCATTTCCACCCACCATGGACAGCGCAGTGGCCGACCACGGGTGCTTAATGATCGTGACCAGAGGTGTCTAGCTAGAATTGCCCGTGGTAACAGACAAGCGACACTGGCTGAAATCACATCCACATTCAATGCAGGAGGTACCACACGCATATGCAGCAGGTCAGTGCAGCGTTTTTTAGCTTCCATGGGATATGGGAGCAGAAGACCAACCAGAGTGCCTCTGTTAACACCACGACACTGGACACAGCAGCTCACCTGGGCTTGTGGCATCGCTAATTGTACCCTGGAGGATTGGCAACGTGACGTCCAATGAGTCACGGTACCAGTTGTTTTGGGCGAATGGTAGGGTTCGGGTGTGGTGCAGACCCCATGAGGCCATGGACCCCAGTTGTCAACAAGGCACCATGCAGGCTGGTGGTGGTTCCATACTGGTGTGGGGTGTGTTCATGTGGCATGAGTTGGGTCTGCTCGTCCACCTAAACACGTCACTGACTGGTGACCACTACGTTACACTGCTTGGTGACCATTGCAGCCCTTCATGGACTTCATGTACCCCCACAATGATGGGATATTCCAGCAGGACAGTGCACTGTGTCATCGGGCCAGAGTTGTCCAGAATTGGTTCGAGGAGCATTCTGGAGAGTTCCGACGAATGGTGTGGCCACCATGTTTGCCCGATATGAACCCAATCGAGCATTTATGGGACGTGGTGGAGAGGTCCATTTGCACCCAAAATCCTACACCTACAAATACCAAGGAGCTGTGGGCAGCTATCCAGACGGCATGGCTCAACATCTCTCCAGAGGTCTTCCGTCCACTTGTGGAATCGATGCCATGTCGAGTTGCTGCACTTCACTGGGCTAGAGGGGGTCGTACACGATACTAGGTACCTATCCCATGACTTTTGGCACTTCAGTGTATGTTACAATACAATAGACTTGTAGTTGCTTTTGTGATGATGAAGTTTGAGATTTTGATGGAAAGTCACCATGTGTTACTCTAATTGGTATTGACTTGGATGGGGGGGAGGGGGTACTTCCAGTCACTTCAAGTTCCCCAGTCACTGCTAAGTCAGTTGTGTGGTGATGGTCTTGCTGGGGCCCATCAGGGAGCCCTGACTTTAACACTAGCCAGAACCATTTTGGTTGAGAACCTTGTGATGTCTATAGGTTCTAACCACGCAGAGCCAAAAATCTCTATTCTGTGCTCACCCGGAGTGGGTCATTGACAGTATGTGACAGTGTAACACCTTACAGTGTTACGTACCAGAGAACAGTGCTCTTCATAGGTTCAGTTTGTCACCTTTTTCTTGCTTTGTACACTCTTTGACACCAAAGATGTAGGCAGTATATTCCTCTGAACTGTCAGTGGACTTCTATCAGACTAACTACGTTAACTTACGGAGCTGAACCCTTCTTGAGAAGCTACCAGTTGTGCAGCTACTCAAGAAATACCCAGCATAATATAGAACCTTAAAGTTTGTTAGCGTGTTTGCAAGAGCCCTCCACTGCTCCTTATCCCGAGCCAGAACAATCCAGTCTATACCAGCCCATCCTATCTCTCTAAGATACAATTTTAATGTTATTCGCCCACCTATGCCTTGCTCTTCCTAGTGGCCTCTTACAGAACCATAGGCAAAATTATAGTCTTGTATACTAACTTTATGTTTTTAGACAGCAGACTAGAAGACAAAAGGTTCTGGGCTGAATGGTAGCAAGTATTACCAGAATTCGATTGCCTCTTAATTTTCTCATGAATCAAATGTTGATTTATTACTGTTGTTCCCAAATATTTGAACTGTGCCACATTTTTTAAGGATCTGTTAAATATCTTTATGTCATGATTTTGCTCTGCATTCAGTTTTCTCTGCGTCCTCTTAAATTCATTTATTCCACTATACAGTTCTCTAATGTTCTTGTTCTTACTGTTTGTTGCAAGCTCACTAACCACCCCCCACCCCCACCCCACAGATATTCCTTCTATTTATTCCTGAAATGCCTGCTGTTTTCATGTTTTGTATTCCTCAGATTATTCCCATTTATTTTACTTGGATTCTGTAACCACTGCAATGTCATTTGTTTTCTTTGGTCTAATAATTTTGAGCATCCTTCATCGAACCATGGCTTATGTTTCTTCAGTTCATAATAACCTAGACTCTCCTTGGCAGAAAGTTTGATATTTTCTCTAATATTTTCCAAGTTTTCCAATGCCGCAAACCTATTTGAGATTTCAACACGATACTGCTCTTTACTCTCTACCGCATTTAATTGAGAATGAACCTCTCCATATGAACTCTGTGTGTTGTTTGTTTGCTCACTGCCAGTCTTTCCCTAAGCTTTGCCACCACCAGGTAGTGGTCAGTATCACAATCTGCTGCCCTGAATGATCGGCCATCAGGTATACTTGAATGCTGTCTCCTATCTGTCAAAATACGGTCGATTTGATTGTGTATCTTCCCATCAGGAGAAGTCCAAGTAAATTTATAAATGTTACAATGTGGAAACATTGTACTTTTGTCAGTCAGATTTTTGGATTTGGGGAACTTGACTACCCTAACTGCATTATAACTTCTAATTTTGTGCAAACCCTTGTTCCGTTTACAAACTGCTTATTCCCAGTTGTTGGCAATCGCAAGAGATATTCTCTTCACATTCCAGAAAATAGTACCCTTAATATTGATTTTGTGTTTCCTGCAGGGCATCCCAGAATAATACAAAGGAGCCCAGCTTTTATTCTGCCAGGCTGTCTTCAAAAACAACAAAAACAGTCTAAATATTGGGGCATTGTTAGACAGACAGACAGACACCTAAAAGTTAAAAAAGATGTTCTGGGAAGAATTAATCACCAACTTTCATTTGATACTACACAGATGTCACAGGAAATGGAAGAATCAAGGGGGATATGCAGACACACTGACAGCAGGGTGATCTCATAAGCCTCCTATTTCAGAATAAGGAAAGTGGTCTAAAAAGAGGTGCTCCCCTGATAATTGCTTTTTATTAGTTGAAGCATCTTGGGCTGTTGAAAGAAATATATTAAGTTGTTATTGGTTTATATTTATTAANCAAGTATACTTGAATGCTGTCTCCTGTCTATCAAAATACGGTCAATTTGATGGTGTATCTTCCCATCAGGAGATGTCCAAATAAATTTATAAATGTTACAATGTGGAAACATTGTACTTTTGTCAGTCAGATTTTTGGATTTGGGGAACTTTACTACCCTAACTGCATTATAACTTCTAATTTTGTGCAAACCCTTGTTCCGTTTACAAACTGCTTATTCCCAATTGTTGGCTTGAAACTTCTATCAGACTACTTGGCAATAATCCCAAGAGATATTCTCTTCACATTCCAGTCTCAGCTGCCAGTGTCTTACAACAGTGCCTCACAACAGCTGAGCCCTAGCACTCACTCACCAACCAACTCTTCTCCACTAACTAACTCCCAGGCTGGCAGCCACCTGACACCAATCTCCTCCTCTTCTTACTGCCATCTCAAGGCTCAAGGCTCAAGACTCAAGACTCAAGACTGTCTTATGTAGCCTTGGCATGGACCACGCAGAAAACACCTCTTCCAACACTTACTTCATTGTTCCATACACAACCATTACATAGAAATGGCTGTTTCTCTGGCTCCTTAGTTTTTCTTCAATCAAATGTGGCACAGTATAATGTTTTGCAGCTGTATGTGAATTAAAGTGAATGTATGTTCTGGTCTAGTTCTATAACACTAGGATTTTACTGGAACTGTCAGAAGATCTACTGACATTTTTGAATGCTGATAAACTTTTATAATACTATTTGTTTCTTCAAAATAAATTTTTAGGAATGTGTCTTTCATTTGTAATGACTCAGCATTTAATTTATCTGGAATACTTTCTCAACTCTGTTATACCTAATCCGGTGGATTTTTGTAGCATGAAGTGAACTCATGTGAATGGATGTTTGGGTCTAGTGGTATAACAGTAGGATTTTTTGGGTATGTCAGAAGATCTACTGGCATCTTTTAATACTGATAAATGCCTCAGCATTTTATTCATCTTGCAGGCTTTCTCAGCTCTCTTATACCTTATCCAGTGTTTTTCTTTGTAACATGATTTTATGATGTTCCAGGGAACATAATTGGAGATGGCCCACAGCTTCGGGACTATGTAATTAGTCTGGGTGTAGTCCACCCTTTGCTCACCTTTATCAAGCCCGAGATCCCAATCAGCTTCCTGCGGAATGTGACATGGGTGATTGTGAACCTTTGTCGAAACAAAGACCCACCTCCACCTGAGCAGACTATTAAGGACATCCTACCAGCTCTGAACTTACTGATCCATCACACCGATATTAATGTGAGTTTTTGGGGCCCAGCAGCATTCCTGCTCTGTAGGTGACATGTTTTTTTTTTATAGCAACTGTGAGATAGGCTCCTGATAGTATATGCACATTCTCATCAGTTAGGTTGTGTTTCTGGTAGACATTTGCAGTCAGTGCTTGTATTGCACTGTTTCCTTGGGCACTGTTGACATTCTGATTGTGGATCTTCAGTTCCCACTTCGGAATATTTATATTGCTGTTATGTGCAAATACAAATTGTCAATTTTTATGCTAACTTTACCATGACAAATTGCAACTGTGTTGGTTGTTCAGTAAAGTTTATGGATACACACCAGAGGCCTGGGGTTAAGTTCCCAGGAAAGGTTGTGTCCAGAACACACCTTAGGTTTGAAACCCAGTTTTCTCATCCCACAGTAGAAACATTTGAAATTCTTGCTTTTTGAGTCAGTTACTTGAGATGGAAGAAGTGCATGTGTTTTGGACATGCAGCAAGCTCCTATCAGACAGAAGAAGTGGCAGTAAGTTAGAGATTTGTGGTGTCATTTTCACATGGTACCAGAATGAATGTACAAGTTTAGAGCACTCCAGGTTGTTATCTTGAGGTTTGATTTTTAAATGGATGGAAATGTTTGCCACTTCCATTCTGAGTATGAGTATGAGGCGTGAGCCATAGAAACTGGCCCTTGCACTGTGACCTTCAATGATCTATTGTGCTTCCCCTTTGGATTAACCCTTTATTAATCCTACACTTTGAATGAAATGTAGGACTTTATTTATGGGGGCGTCATAAAAATCACTTAGTTCCATGAAGAATTGACCCAGATGGCGATATCTTAGATAAGCTACAGCCTCACAATCACATAAGATGTGTGTGGCTGATTCATCTTCTTTCACGAGTTGGGTCATATATCAGCCCATTTGGAAAGGTGCCCTTTTAGGTGGCAGTGTCCAGTAAGTAATCCTACCGCCCATCTGAGTTGATCTCTCTTTAATTTTAACAGGTCCATTGTTCTTTTGGCAGAGCATCCTGATATAAATCATTTTGCCTGTTTGAGTCCAGTTGTGGGTTTGCAGTGTTTTTGGGGATTTCTGTTAGTCCAGTCCCTGATTGCTTTCTTGGCAACTCCAATTGAGATGCTGCAAGCTAGTTCAGGTCCTATGAATGGCTGTTTAAATCCTGTTCCTGCCAGCTGATCTGCGGTTTCTTTCCCAGCAATACTCTCCTACTGAGATGCTGCAAGCTGGTTCCGGTCCTGTTCTTGCCAGCCGATCTGCGGTTTCATTCCCTGCAGTACTCCTACTGAGATGCCGCAAGCTGGTTCAGATCCTTTTCTTGCCAGCTGATCTGCGGTTTCATTCCCAGCAATACTCTCCTACTGAGATGCCGCAAGCTGGTTCAGATCCTGTTCTTGCCAGCTGATCTGCGGTTTCATTCCCAGCAGTACTCTCCTACTACTGAGATGCCGCAAGCTGGTTCAGGTCCTATGAACGGCTGTTCAGATCCTGTTCTTGCCAGCTGATCTGCGGTTTCTTT
>NW_019723913.1:93620-103257 GCF_002891405.2 Cryptotermes secundus | reverse complement strand
TGTGTCTGGCCAGTTGTGTGAGGGATTGGTGACAATCCCAAACCAATTTTGAAGTGATTTGGTGTGTACCAAGTGCTTTAATTGCAGCTTGACTGTCTGATAGAATATAGATATTCGTATTTTTGTAGTTTCATCTAAGTTCTCAACTGCGCATGCCTTAATGGCATACACTTCTACCTGGAATACTGTTGTATAGTGATCAAGGCTGAAACTGCGTTTCCGCCCTTTTCCATCACAGTACACTCCAGCTGTAGTGCCTTTATTTGTCTTGGAACCATCTGTATACCAGATTAGTCCCCCCTTTCTATCGGGTTGAAACCCTTCTTTCCATTCACTTCTATCAGGTAATCTGATCATGTAGGGTTTATCATAGACATGTTTCGATATCATTTTATCAGACCCCATCTGTAGGATGGGTTCCTTTTTCATGTCCTGAATCATGTATGCGTGTCCAAAACCTTCAGATTTATGTCTCCATTGATCATTGCAATGTAATCTGTAATTTCCTAACTCTGCTTCCATCTGCAGATGCAGTGGGGGGAGTCCTAGTAGGGTTTCCATTGCAGCGCTTGGAGCTGTTCTCATTGCTCCCGCAATTCCCAAGCAGGCCTTTGCAATTTGCTTAGTTCAGCCAGACCTGTTTTAAGTTTAACACTAGGCCACCATATAGTGGCAGCATAGGTAATTATGGGTCTTACTACAGCAGTATATATCCAATACACCACATTTGGTTTCAGTCCCCAAGTTTTTCCAAACATGCCTCTGCATGTTCAGAATGCCTTATAGGCCTTGTTAATAGCCTTGTCCAGCTGTTTTCTACATGTCAAGTCCCTATTCTAATGTTATTCCAAGGTACTTGACTTCACTGGATAGCCGGATCACTTGACTGAAGGGGATTGGTTCCTTGAGCCCCTTGATATTCCTCCTCCTAGTAAAGGGTATAATTACTGTATTGTTTGGATTGATAGACAAGTTTGTTCTTTCGCACCACTGTTGAGCTCTATGCAGGGCTGTTTGTAAGACTTCTGACACAGTGTAAGGGAATTTCCCATTTATTAGGATTGCTATATCGTCACCATATCGTACTGTAAATTGACCTTTACTGTTGAGCTCCCAAAGCAGATAATCCACGACCAGGCTCCACAACAGAGGCGAAAGAACACCTCCCTGCGGACACCCTCTCACTGTAGACACACTGAGGGTCTCTCCAGACAATGTAGCACTTATATTCCTGCTTTCCAGCATAACACAGATCCGTCTGCATATTGTGGCCTCATTGCCTTGCCTTTCAGCAGCCTGTTTTATTGTGTGAAGAGAGGTTCTCTCAAAGGCTCTCTCTATGTCAAGGAATGCTCCAAGAGCAATATCCTTGTGTTCGATGGCATTTTCTGTGCATGTCACCACACTGTGCAGTGCGGTTTTGGTAGATTTACCTATTTGCTAAGCATGTTGGTTTCGTTGCAGAGAATGAATCTTGAATACGCCGTCCCTAATATGTATCTACCACTTTCTCTATCGCTATCAAAAGGAAAGACGACAGGCTGATAGGATAATAAGTCTTAGCCTCGCTATAATCAAGTTTCCTGGGCTTCGATATAAATGTCAATTTGACTTGCCTCCAGGCCGTAGGGATAAACCCATGCGCCATGCAGGCTCTGAATATGCGACAGGTTCAGCTGGCCCCGCTGATCACCTGAATCATCAGTCAGCTTTGAATCGGGGAAGTGAACTCTGAACAGTTCTTTCAATGTCCCTTTCCCTCTTTGGGTATACTTACCATCAGGCAGCTTGATAGTACTGACCTTGTTGGTCGCCTGTTCCGTGACCCTCATGAGTCTGGCACTGCCTGGTACATCATTGATCTCCTGGCAGTGCCTCCTCCATGAGGATCACTCGACTTTCCTTATTTCTTTATTATAACAGGCAAGGGTTTCCTTATAGATGTCTCACAGCGCTGTTCTTTTTTCTATATTAAATAGTTTTCTTGTTTTAACTCTTAGTCCACTCAGCTTTTTATTCCACCAAGGTGCATTTCTTGGTAAGCGCGTTGTCTTGGCTGGACAATTATGATAATAGACAAGATGACGGCCCGTTGCAACTGGTCAACAGATCGATCTATGTCCCTTAACGTCCGTATATTTCGCGAAATAACCTCAAGATTCACCTTTAGGTCGTCCTTGTATGACTCCCGTTTGGTTCCCCTAGGATTCCTAAAGGTAACTTGTTTCGTTGTTATGCTACCTGTTTGAAAGTATATGTATCTGTGGTCCAATAGAGATGGCTCGCCAGATACATGCCAGTTACTTACCAGGTTTTCTGTTTTATCTCTCTCTAGTGTCAAGTCAATAACCTCCTTCCTATTGCAGACCACAAAGGTAGGTTCGTTACCATGATTTAGAATATTCACGTTTTAGCTGACAGAAATTCCATAAGACTTTCTCCCCATGGATTGATGCTGGTGCTCCCCCACAAAATGTGTGCATTGGCATCACACCCAATGATGAGTTGCTTTTTCCTGCTATAGCAGTAGTCTGTGATGTCCCTCATTTCCTTAGTTGGTGGTGGTTCATCTGAGTCATATGGAAGGTAGACTGAAGAAACAATCAGCTCCCTGCAACCTCCTCAATATGTGTATGTTATCCTTACCACTGTTGCATCCCTAGAACAGCTCCAGCAAAGGTAGGGCATTAATATGATTCCTGATATAAACACAGGATCTTGCATTATTGCCAGGTGCAGCAGAGTAAACTGTTCCCCCTGTGTTGGTTAAACCTCCTTATTTGACCCTTGTATAACCAAGGTTCCTGAATAAGTGCTACATCTGCCTTTCCCGCAGCTAGCTGTTGCCGTGGCAGCTTTGCTGTGGTGTAGGTTAATTTGATGGAATTTCATGTTATGTGTGTATTGTGTATGTGTTTACTGTTCTTTCTTAATCTCAGACTGGGTTCTATTTGAAGGGGTCCCCTGATCCGCTCTACTTTGCTCTGAAGGAGTGGGAATATCATCCCCCTCCCACTCAGAGCCCGATTTTGAAGATGCTATGTCTATCACAGTTTCTTTTTTTGTGCTGAGCCTCAGGGTCTTTCAACACCTTAACAGTCCCCTGTGAGAGCCTTGTGAGTATCTTATATCCGGTCCTCTGTGTAATGATATATGAGTCCCGGTCTATAGGTAGGATAAGCCTCTGGCCTTTCGCCTCAGATTGTTTATCAAGTACTCTCCAGTGCTCAGTATGGAGTCCTGGATTAAGATGTGCAATCCAAGTCAGTAGCTCTTCCTGATTCTGGGCAACTTTGTCCCTAATCCTGAGAGCCACCTTAACAGGCTTGGGCAGGTTCCTGGCATCAGTAGCCTTCAGCCTGGCCCCTGTTTCCAGCCACTGACCACACTGTTGCTTGGCACATATATAAATAAATGCGCTTCCAGTCTGTAGGACTTCAGGTGTGGAGTCCCACGTAACACCCCTCCCAGTACATCCAGAATGGAGTTCTTGTCATCTTCTGTTAACTTATCTTCAGGATACGTTTCCCTGAAGATTTATGTTGGTCACAGCCTCCTTGTAGGTCCCTGGTCCGTTAGCGTCCCTGGGCCGTTTTGGAGCTCTTACCGTTTCTGTGGGGGTACTGCCCTCTGACCTTGGCCTTTTAAATGTCCCAGTAAGGGTTTCTGCCTGCTTGGGCGAGCCTGCATTTCCTGGTTGCTGAATACCCCCAGTTCCTGCTTTGCTTGCTCTAGCTCTTGCCTTTTTAAGTTTCTGTCTGGCGCATCTGGACAGTGCCATCTTCACCAGAGACTAGGTGTCCCGGAACTTCTCCTACTGTAGGTACGCTAGAAGTACTAGCTCCCTGCAGTGGTATATCAGTACTACCGACTCCCAAGGGAGTGTTTCCTGGTTTTGCCTTGGGCAGGTTTCAAACCACTGGTTTGTCCCTGTCTTTGGCTGAAATTTCAACAGCAGGTTCGCTGGTTGCAACCAGGCACCTTAACGGTGCACTAGAGCTTCCTGCCCTCTGGTGAAATATTTCTCATAGGGATCCCCTTGGAGAGGAGTCCCTCTTTTGTTTAAGGTCCTTATGACCGGTTTTTATTTTCTACCCTTCATTTTGGTCCCGTGAGTCATGTGGATATAGAAGGTCACCACCCTCAGTGACCAGTACGGGTGGAAGGCATGAATACAACGGGGTGCTGCCTGGTGGCCCGAGGGGATCATTCATGACACCGGCTAATAACCACCCCAGTGCCACGCAGCCCTCAGTACGATGCCTCACACCTTGGCTTAGGTGGCTTGTTCCTGTTAAGGATAAACCTTCACAAGCCTCCAGGACCAAGAGTGTTCAATCAGATGGAGGGGGGTATCCCAGTAGAGTGTTGAGCCCAAAGGCTTGCGGCACCTTATCGATACTCTAGGGAGACAAGTCAAGTAGCCAAAGCTACCCCCATACAAGTGCTTTCCAGCATTCGTCCCGGGTACACCGTAGTGATACCCAAGAGTCATTATGCCACCGCATGAGAGGCTCCAGTTGTAATGTCATTGCCCTTTATGGGAACTTAGCCACCAGTCCCGGCTAATCATACTAGTCCAGACCCCGACATTGTCGTTGCCCAGCGAGACCATGAGGAGGTGTCGGAAGGCTGTGTCCCGACGCATCCCTGGTCCATGATGCGTCCCCACCAAAGACAAGCCGTAGTTCGGCCAACCTCATAGAGGATGGCATCATTACTACATGTAACACGTGACCTAAGAAAGTCACAGTTACTGCTGCCTCCCTTCTGAGTTGTTCGTGGGTGTGCACAAACAGGTCACCTAGCCATCTTCAAAATTCTGTGTAGAATGGCCTAGGTCACATATGGATGTCCCTGATTATTTCACCAACCAAAAGAATGCCAAATTTTGGGGAGCCAGTCAGCATGCAAGATATGTACTATATTTTGATTTTGGATGACTCAAAATACAAGAAACATGTGTGATTGCAGAGAAGCAAAGCATCAGACACCCCATGGATATGAACAGAGGTAGTCCATGACCATATTTTTCATAATTCGGATGTAGAAAGTTTGCAACACTTTAACATCTCCAAAGACTTATGAAATTTAGATTGTCAGTCACCAGATGAACTGAAGTCATTAAATTGTGTATGACTCCAGCCTTTCGATGAAGTTACTGGCTGATCTTTTGCGTGTAATTATTAACAATTGAATGACATGAATGCATAGCAACATTTTGAAAGAGTACAGTCACTTGCAACGTGTGATGTTGTAGACTGGACTCGGTGAATTCTTTTTATCAAACGATGAACAGTCATCTGTGCCTCTCCTCAGTTTACCAGTGTGATCACCTGAACACCTCTTTCAGCTTCATGTCTTACCTACAGAACCCAGGGGTACTTACCTGCAAGCTAAGTGCTCCTAGCCAAGTGTGTAGCTTCCACTGTGAGGCTGGGAAAGTTGATCATGATGTTCATTAAGAGTTGTTCTCCTCTTGTAGATATTAGTTGATACGGTCTGGGCACTGAGTTACCTAACAGATGGTGGCAATGAGCAGATTCAGATGGTGATTGATAGTGGAGTTGTTCCAAAGTTAATTCCATTGCTGTCGCACAAGGAAGTTAAGGTATGTATTGATAGCATGTGGCTACTGAGTTCATACTGTGTTTTTTCACATAATTTAGGCACTTTCCAAGCCAGGAATTCATGTACATAAGTTCTGGTCCCTAAAATATACAGATATTGCTTTTCAGAATATAATCACGATTTTATGGAATGACTGTAGATGGGGTTTAGATTGATAATTGGATTTATTGAATATGTACAGATCATAACTACAAGTAACTATAACACTGTCGCTAATTTACACACACCAGAGTTCACTACAGCATGCACCAAGTCTTCTCAGTCTGCTGTAGTTTCACTGGTTGTCACCTGGCAGCAGCTTCCAGTCCTGTAGCTTCCTTAGCTTCTGTGTTCATGTTCTTACATAACTCACTACCAGGCTGGTGGCCATTTCATACCAACCTCCTCTTTTCGCTCCTGTCACAAAACTCTTGTCATAATTGGAGCTGCTCCTTGTTATATAGCTTCAGCATGATGGACAGCACAGAAAACACTGCCTCCAACATTTCCTCCATTGTTGTCATATGGCTATCACTCAAACTGTGTAGAGAACACCATGACTTTGTTACTGTTTTAATGCCATTACCTAGCTTATAGAGCTACATTGCTCCCCTTAAGGCTCTTCATCCCGAATAGTCTACAGGCATACCACCATTTCATTTTCAAGAGCTGTACTCATTACATCTCTTATTGGCCTCACCTTCATTTCCCATGGCTTGGTTCTCACAGTGATTACTCTCGAACAGTTCCCGCAATTCCCTCCTTAATGCCGCTTATCCCAAGTGGTTCCCTTATAAGGTGCAAGCTGGTCCAGGTGTATCATCATCATCATCATCTGAGGGCTGTGGACAAAAGTGCAGACAGTGGCTGGTGCTTCTACATTTGAGGCTCTTAAGCTGCTAGTAAAAGTAAAGCAACCCCTTTAACAGGCTGTGAAGGCCCATAGTGTTGCGAGATGTTGAGGGTCCCACATTATCTAGACAATCGGCTCAAAGATGGTGGTAAGATTGTCAGCCTTATGCACTTCCGCTCTTTACTCCCCAAGAAAATTATTTAATTAATTCCTGGTACTCATTTTTGTTAGAGGCTGAGTCGACCCCAGGGCCATAGTGCGGCTGGAAGGATTAGGTCAATTGAAAAAATCCACTGACCTCATCGGGACTTGAACCCACGACCTTCCGACTTCTAGCATAGTGCCTCAACCAACTACGCTACCGCATGCCCCCCCTTAAGCTGCTAGTAGTCTTATATTTGGGTGGTGGCTGACTCCTCCATAAAGTTTTAACACTCATTTTCCGCAGCCCAATTGAAGACCCAGCTGCTCACTTCACAACCTCCAGTCCGATGAATTGTCCGAGGGCCTCATAAAATATCCCCTTGATCCCCAGATGCAGCTCCCATCTCAGTGTGTTCATTATGCCAGTGTTACGTTTAGGTCATGCCTGATGTCTCTTCTTATACGTCCATTCTTTAGGGGTTCCATGTACAATATCATTCTTGCTTAGCCCCTGAACCTTGCCCTTTGTGTGATGCAAGAATGGCATGACAGGTCAATGATCTTCAGGCAGAAGCCAGCTTCTGCCCTGATCCACTATCACCCTGGGTCTGTTTCTTCTGCTGTCGACAACACCATATAGCTAGTTGCCAGTCTCCATATCAGTTTTCTGGTGCTCCAATAGTTTTCACTTCCTCTTCTTCCAGACACACTTCCATCTTGGTTTCTACTTTTCCCCCAATTCACCTCAATCTTATACAGGCAGGCCTCCATCGTCTGTAGACTGACATCCATTAGGGCATTGATCCTTTCGTGATTGGCTTTCATTCTGGCCATCATATCATGATTACCTTCTATCTTGGCATGGCGGGCATCCATCTGGGAGAAGAAAGTACCTCAAAGGGTCTCTTAGCCTCTTTCTTGGTTTCCAGCTTAGTCATTTCTTCTTGGGCAGTTCTTATTCCAGCCTTCATTTCCCTTGGAATGGCATCAGTTCCTTTTTGCTTGACTTTCCATCCTTTCTTTCATGGCATTTATTTCAGCCAGCAAGTGTTCCAGTGTTTGTTCCATCATAATAGTATAGCAGTATGACTGCATGATGCGATCTTCAATCCAGTAATCAATCAATCTAATCCCACTTCTGACACAGTTGTTACGCTTTTATGGAGTGACTATGAACTGGGTTTGGATTGGTAATTGGATTTATTGAACACTTACAGAATACAACTACAGGTAACAATAGTGCTGTCACTAATTCACACACACTACAGTATGCACTAAGTCTTCCCAGTCTGCTGTATCTTCACTGTTTTTCGCCTTGTAACAGCTTTCTCAGCTTTTTGTTCACATCCTTACTGGCTGGCAACACTCAGGCTGGTGGCTGTCTCATGCCAACCTCCTCCTCTTGTCACTGCCATCTCAGTACTCTGTCACAGTCACAGCTGCTGCTCCTCATATAGCCTCAGCACAGACTGTGCAGAAAACACTGCCTTCGTTTGAAGAGATGAAGCAAAGGGTAACCCAAACATCTCTTTCTGCATGTATGGAGAGCTGGACCTGGCAGTGCATGTGAAATGCAGAAGGGAAATAAGTTAGAAACCAATGAAAGCATGTTATCTGGGGAACAGTAATTGAAATAAAATACATGACATATCTGGAAGCAGTAACGTAAGAGACTCACCCCCAGAGTAACCCAATGAGAAGCTCATAATGTGTTATGCTGAAATTTTGACTACAGGATATTTCAAGGGAGCCAGGATGATAAGGTCATTAAAGAATGGCGAGGAAGTACACAGACTGTAAATAATAACTTACTGAAAACACTCCAATATAACCAGATTTTTTTTAACATCATCAGAAGGCTCTCAGCCAAAGATGCTTATATCAGTTGCAGTTTCAGTGCAGTGCATGGAGATATCTGAAAATGAAACCTTCAGTGGCAGAGAACGAATAAGAGCAAAGATAAGAATCAGTTTCATTGAACAAATAAGAATTTTACTACTTCTCTTCCAGATAAGTAATGACAAAAGTATGGATCTGGAAAATAAATTCCTAATTTAATAATCTGTATGAGACAGTAGAACTAGCTGAAAGACCACGAAGTTGTAAAATACATTAGAAATCCCAGTACTCATATAGCATTGAAATAATAGTATAAGTGAATTGAAGTGACAGAAAGGTGCTTTTTGAGACCAGTGGAAGGGTTATTATAGATCACTTAAAGAAATAAAGTGATAAGACAAGAAGTTATTATTTTTAATTAAGTAAAGAAACAACAAATATGCTGTCAAAATATATCCAGAACATCTCCAGATCGTGTACTGTGAAAGTTGCTGAAGTGAAAGCCACAGGGAAGAAGATAAGGATGTCCCTTTAAAAAGCTGGAAGGTCTAGTTCATCATATAGAGTAGAATTAGGATGGGAACAGCCCAGTAGACCTAATCCTTGCTGGTATTATGATTATCACTGAGCCATCATGGGGCAGAGTAAGGAGGGCTCAGGGTGTCATTCTCTTGTTCTGCTGGTGTGTCCTCACTTCCCAAGGAGGACAGGATAGCCAAGACTAACTAGCAAGGTAATAGTAATACATATCTACAAATTCAGCTCTGGCAGGCATGGCAGAATAAGAATTATCGTGTGGTTCCAGGATGGACAGGTCAAGGCAGACCTACACTAACATGGGATGGGAAGGTACATCTCTTCATGTCAGTAGGCATGGGTCAGCATAACAGAAATATATTGTAACTTGAATATACATGGTGCAATCCAAACGTTCCCGAAATATATTAATAAAAACTATTACATCTTACCTAGATCTTGTTCTGCACCATCACCTTCAAAGTAGTCCTCTTGGGAGCGCATACACTGATCCCAGCGTTTCTGCCACTTTTCAAATGTATCCTGGAAGTCTTTCTTTGTTAGGGTGTTTAGCACCATCTGCATTTCCACTTGAATTTCCTCAACTGTATCAAATCTTCGCCCCTTCAACTTGATTTTCATCTTGGGGAAGAGAAAGAAGTCACATGGAGCTAA
>NW_019723913.1:19773-93452 GCF_002891405.2 Cryptotermes secundus | reverse complement strand
TGGTGATGACCTTCGAAAGAAAGTTTGGATCCTCTTGAAGCTGTTGCTGAAGTTCCCTGCAGACTTCCAAGCGATGCTGCTTCTGTTCATTTTGCAGCAGTCGTGGCACAAACTTTGCCGCAATCCTCCTCATGTTCAATTCCTCTGACAAAATTTGATGACATGTACCATAACTTAGTCCCAAGGTGTTATAGAGGTCTTGGATGGTCAGTCTACGATCTTGCAGAATCAGATCCCTAACTTTTGTGACATTTTCTGGTGTTTTGCCCGTTAAAAGCCATCCCGAACGATCATCATCATCATCAGTCAGTATTCGGCCATTTTTAAAACGCTTATACCAGTTGTAAGTTTGTGTCTGGCCTAAACTGTTTTCACCAAAAGCTTGCTTCAACATTTGGTGCGTTTCTGCAGCGTTTTTCCCAAGTTTGAAACAAAACTTTATACAGACACGCTGCTCTCTGAGGTCAGCCATCGCAAAACAGCAAACTCACGGAAACACAACAATGGAAATACGTTCACCAACAATAAACCCAACCACTCAACTCGACGCCGCTTGCCACACTGATTCAAGAAGGTTGGGTGAGGAGACACCTGGCGGTATTTCGATGTACTCATAACCATTCGCGCACAAAATTCAAATTTTGGTAAGTTTTGGATTGCCCCACGTGTAAGAAAATACAGAAAAATTACTGACAGTAAAAGAATGTAAAACATTAGCAAAATAAGTCAAAACCAGAAATATTAAAAATGCATCATTATTATTTAAACAGAATTGCATGAGAAATATGACCAAAGTCACTTGCAAAATGTCATATCGCTAACATGGCTACTAGATCAAAATTCACTCATGCATTTACTTGTATGATGTTATGCAATGACCACATGGACAAAAATATGTGAGAGAACTGAATTACTACCATGTCTATAGCAAAAATAGTTATGTGACTCATTACGCACCTCGAACATCTTGAACAGCTGTAAGGGCTAAGACAAAGAAAATTGCTATGACAGGCTCACTGAATATATCAGACAAAACCAACATATACCTTGCCATTGTACAAATCACCATACTTACAGGAATTCCACATATGAACTTGCACATGCAGGCAAGGGCTGTCCCTGACAAAGTTTTCAGCAAGCCAAAACACAATTAAATCAAGGCAGCACACATAATACAAAGAAACAAAACAAACTCTGTGATTTTAGTCTGCAAGCGAACTATACCGACCAAGCGACTGTCGCTTGTTGGTGAAGTTAGTGCCAACTTTAGTGGATAGAGGGTGTCACGTGGTCAGCGCAATGAATCCCACAGATGTTAATTTCTGTTTTCTAGACCAGAACCACTATTTCTTTGAAATAGCTCCTCAGTTATCCTCACAAGGCTGAGTGGACCCCGTTCCAGACCCACTACTTGTCAGAAAACCTGGTAGCACCGGGAATTGAATCTGGACCTCTGGATCTGTAGCCAGGAACTCTGACCACTAGATCACAGAGGCGGTCCTAGGCAGCACATAATAACAAAACATAATTTTGAACCTGAACCAAAATGCCACTTGGAGACCAAGGCTCTGGGTAAAGAGTGTGTTCTGTCATAGGAAGTGGCTCCTAGCTCGAAAAATGCATGAAGTCTGTGTTTGGAAGGGAAAGTCAGATGATGACATGGGAGCAAGAAAACACTGCCTGAGAAGGAACATCGAAATGACTCGTACCAGTAGATGGTATCGGGCACAACAGTTACACACTGAGCTGATGATCTTGGCAGAAAGTAGTAGCTCCTTGACTGTACTGAATAGAGCAAGGCACACTACTGGTTACATAATTAACATGATAGTCCTATCAAGAACAGATAATTTTTGTGACATCTTTTACTCCTCTGCCTTCTTTAACTTCCATTGAAGTGTCCATAGTAATTAGGGTGCACAAGTCCGTTAACAGAAAGAAGTAGACGGCAACATAATGAAAGACAAAACATCCAAGCACTGGCCACAGGTATAACAACTGCTCGTGGTTAGAGGGGAATGTGGTTGTGACCTATGACAGTACTGTTACATATTTAGTCATCAGTGACATTATCTGTGCCACTACACTCTGGAGCTGTAAAAAAGGTCAGGAGCGAACAGCAGTATGCATTGATCATTTGTCCTTCAGGCATGTTCACTATTTCACTAAAGACATGTTAGCTATAAACATAAAACACCTTGATGTATTTAACGTAAGTTTTTGATATTTTATGTATAAGAAGATACTGTACCTTACCTTACCAGCTGGCTCTAAAGCTCTTTGTGGCCCTTGGCCTCCTGCATAAACAACCTCCAAGCATCTCTGTTCAACGCAGTGGATCTCCAGTCTTTAACTTTCAGTATCCTAAGGTCCTCTCTGACAGCAAACCACCTCAGTTTTGTTCTACCTCATACTCTTTTAGTATAGATCTTCTCATATAAGACTTTCTATGGCATTCTGTTAGCATCCATTCTTTCTACATGTCCCAGCCAGTCAAGTCTTTTTGCCTTTATAAACCTAAAATATCTCATCTATTTCTTCATTGTTTCTAGTTCTCCACTGCTCTTCTTCTTTTATTGGTCCATATATTTTCCTAACAAATTTTCTTTCAAATCTTCTTAAATTATTTTCATCCTATTTCTTTAACACCCACACCTCACTGCTATGTGTCACTACAGGACATATTAATATATTTTCATATTCCTATTTATATCCTTAGATTTTAGTAACTCTAGATTGGCATAATATGCCTTATTGCCAGATTGTATTCTTTCTTGTATGGACTGTTACATTATTTTTCTCATCTGTTACTGCACTTAGATATTAAAACTTATGTGCCATTTCAAATTCTTTGTCTCCTATATGTAACTCCCTCTATCTTATATTTGCGTGATTAGTTGTATTGGGATGAATGTACCTTGTCTTTGTTATGTTTGTAAAAAGGCCAAGCTGATTTGCTTCCTTTTCCAAAGTCAGATATACACTCTGCAATTCATTTTTTGTTCTGGTCATAATTATTATATCATAAGCATATGCACAAATTTTAACTGAGTATTGTGAATATGATGCATCTTTTGTTACCTTTTTGATTGCTGTCTGTAATACTATGTTAAATAATGTGGTTGACAGACCATCACCCTGCTTAACACCACTATAATACCTGAACTTTTCTCCAGTCTTGTTTCCTAACTTCACCTTAGCAGATGTTTCATGTAGTGTCGGCATTGTTAAGTTAACGAATTTTGTTGGTATTCCCATTTCATGCATAGCTTGTGTTAGTTTGTTCCTTACACTATCGAATGTTTCCTTATAGTCAGAAAATAGTATGTGTAGGTCTTTCCCATACTCACGAAATTTCTCTATTTGATGCAGCACAAATATTTGATCTGTTGTACTTCTTCCTTTATGGAACCCACACTGGTGTTCTCCAAGTTTGTCTTCTGCAATCTTCATATTTATCAAACTTGTCACAATTTCGTTTATGGTGTTAAGTAAGGTTATACCTCTGTAGTTATTGCAGTCAGATTTGTCTCCTTTTTTTATGAATGGGACAAAGTTAACCTGTCTTACACGTCGGTGGTATGCTTTCTTCCCATGTTTGTTTAATCAACTTGTATAGTTCTTCTTTTCTGGTCTAGAAAACTGAAATCAATGGCCGTGGTGATTCATTGCGCTGACCACGCGACACCCTCTATCTGCTAAAGGTGACACTAACTTCACCAATAAGCGGCAGTCGCTCGGTCGGTATATTTCTCTTGCAGATTAAAGCCATGGAGTTTGTTTCATATGATTCTTTAAGTTCTAAACAAGCATGAATAAGCATTTCCAGTATTATATTATCTTCTCCAAGGGATCATAGTCTTTAAGCTCTTCATCTTCATTTATCATCCTCCTTTTTACTCATCTGTTCTCGGAAATATTCTGCCCACCTTGTTTTGACTTCTGTTGGGTTTGCCACTGTAATTCCATCTTTTTCTTGGCATCCAATTGTCTGTAGTTGATATCCTTTGTTTATTTCTTTAACTGTCATGTATAGCTTCCTAGTTTCATTTTGTTTACTTAGCTCATCACTCTCATTAAATTTAGTTGTCATCCATTCTCTCTTTTTATATGCAGATTTTATTTGCCTTCTTTCTCATCTGAGTATTTTCTCCCTGTTCTTTCTTGTGTTTCTGTGAAGATCTTTTTGTCTAGCCTCATTTCTTCTTTTATTACTTCTTTACTCTCCATCCATTCATTCATTTTGTCTTTTATTTGTATTATTTTCAGTAATTTTATTTGCAGCAGTAGTTATTGGTGCTTCTATCCTTTCCCCTTTTTTGTGTTACTGAAGAGTTTTCATTACCTGATTGTTCTAAATTGTTGTTAGTTTCTTGGCTATACAGCATTCTTGTTTCCACATCCTTAAATATATCTGTGTTCCATTTATTTATTGCACCTTTCTTTCTTTCTTTCTTTCATATTGTTTACATAATTTCTTCAGTACAACATTTACCCCCAAGCAGTCTTTGTTTTTGTAGTAGGTAATTTTATGGCTGGACTTGACTGTCAGAGTGTTGATAGAAGAAATGGTATTGTATTAAGCAGTGTTGCTTTTGATTTTTAATTTAAGTAATTTAAAACTGGCTAAACACTTCTAACCTGTCATATTCAATAAAATGATATGTAGCAATAACAGTAGACTTGCATTCAGGAGGTCATGTTCAGTTCAAACATTCATTGGGACACTAACTGACCTGACTGAGATTTTCTGGTTTTTCTAAGCTCCCTTTGGCAAATGTGAGGGTGGTGCCATGAGTAGATCATTACCACTTCCTTCCAGATCCTTTCCAGTTCTATCATTCTACTGTTCAAGGATATCTGGTCTAGATCCTGACAGTACGAAATAAACTGTAATGTAAAAGGAAAAGATGCAACCCCTTTCATGTAGGATTAAAGTAAATTGTAGCACTCAGTGATATACATTTCTGTCTACTTACTGCCAAGCAGTCATCTAAGATCGTGAAGGTGACTGTGATTCCTGTGTTTATTTTAATCTTAATTTAGCAGTGCTTATATGAATAACATATACATCAACATTCACAGGCCAGCAGTAAAAAGCATATGATTGTAAGTTCTTCGGTAGTGCATACCTCTCATTCTCTCCCTTTTTGCCCTGTCATGCCCTGCTACTTGTGCGCGGATATCAGTGTGGCCCTGTACCTATATTTTGTAAACACTTTGTGATTTACTTTGAGAGCCATGACATGTCTGTCTGAAGTGGTAATATACAGATTGGATGGGGGGAACATTGCATGACAGCAAAGATTACATAATTAATTGCTGATATTCATAACTATGTATTGAAAAGTTTTTATCTAAATGTTGGGATAAAAATAATATGTTTGTTTCTTTCGATAAAAATCATGTATGAGAATCAGAGTGTATAAATTTTGTTGAGGTATGAACTGTGAATGAACACATCAATCTTACAGCTGCATTTTTCACTACTACAACTACTACTACTACCTGATTTGATACAGATGAAACAGGATTTCATGCTCAAGTGTATGTGCAGATTTTGTACCAGCATTATAATAGTGTATATTTATGACACAGTATTTCCTTTGTGGATTGTTGTTCAGGTTTCTCCCCACTTGTATTGTCTCATGTATTGATGTGGAGGTATTCCCAGTATGTTGAGGTTTTCTTGCAAGTTAATATGATTGCAGGTTCAGACTGCTGCTCTTAGAGCAGTTGGCAACATTGTGACAGGGACAGATGAGCAGACACAGGTTGTGCTGAACTGTGATGCGTTGTCTCACTTCCCTGCACTTCTTACACATCAGAAGGAGAAGATATGCAAGGTATAATAAATGTTTGGATCTTTAGATTAACCTTTATCATCCAGGAATATAATTTCATGAAATTTACAGCTGGGGAATTTTCTATTTAAATGCTCAATTCTGCATTATATCAAAACATGAGTTATATTTAATAGATTTTGTACCCTGTTATATTCAGGTAAAAACTAGGTTGTTAAATATGAATCAATTTACCCATGTACACAGTTTTTAAATGTCTAGGCATTGTATATGGATCTTAGGTTATGCTCCTGTACAATCATTTTCTCTTCTTTCATTTGTTTTTCATGATGATATTCTTGTAGCTGTGCCACAAATTTCTGAATAGTATTGTACATAGTAGAGCATAGTTACTGGCTACAAAATATCACTTTCCGTGTTACAGCCCAGATGTGTTTTGGGAAATGGTTTTACGTGGTGCGTTCAAGTTCTAAGGTCTCCGATTTTTTTGTCACGCAATAATCATACAAAAAATTTGGAACTTCTGTCACTTTTCAACGTAATCTCTCTGCAGCTGTACACATTTTTCACAACATCGACGCCATGATTCCATGGCTGCTGCAAACGCTTCTGTAGGAGTCTGTTTTGACCACTGGAAAATCACTGATACAATAGCGGCACAACTGGTGAATGTGTGACCACGGAGAGAGTTGAGAAAAGCCAAAAATCATTAGGAGCCAGGTCAGGTGAGTAGGGAGCATGAGAAACCACTTCAAGGTTGTTTTCACGAAGAAACTGATGCATCACATACGCCCGATGCGCTGGTGCATTGTCCTGGTGAAAGAGCACACGTGCAGCCTTTTCTGGCCGTTTTTCTCGCAGTGCTGGAAGGAGCTTGTTCTTCAAAACATCTTGGTAGGATGCACCTGTCACCGTAGTGCCCTTTGGAATGCAATGAGTAAGGATTACACCATCGCTGTCCCAAAACATGGCCACCATAATTTTTTCAGCACTGGCGCTTACCCGAAATTTTTTTTATGGCGGTGAGTCTGTATGCTTCCATTGAGCTGACTGGCGCTTCGTTTCAGGATTGAAAATTGGCATCCATGTCTCATCCATTGTCACAAGTGATGAAAAGAAAGTCCCATTCATGCCTTCATCACGTGTCAACATCGCCTGGAAAATTTCCCTGTGCGCAGCCTTGTGGTCATCCGCCCGCATTCGTGGCACCCACCTGGAGAACACTTTCTGCATTCGCAGGTCTTCATGCAAGATTGTATGCACAGATCCGAAGGAAATGCCAACTTTGGAGGCGATGTTTTTCACACTCAATCGGCGATACTCCAAAACAACTTCCTGAACTTGCTCGACCATGTTGTCAGACCGGCTGGTGCGAGGCCGAGATTGTTTTGGTTTGTTGTCACACGACATTCAGCCTTGTTTGAACTGTCACACCCACGAACGCACATTTTTCACATTCATGACATCACCACACGTCTCACTCAACTGGCGATGAATTCAGTGGGTGTCGCACCACGCAAGTGGAGAAAACGAATGATTACTCACTGTTCTTGTAACGAAAACGTTGCCATTTTAAGTATCAAAAACACTTCTCACTCTCACTGCCACCACTAGAGTTCTGTGTGCCGTACAGTGCTGCCATCTCTGTCATGCATTCACAAAGAGTGCATACGTATTTTAAACTAAACCGCATGTGTCTGTCTGCTCCCACTCCTGAGAAAAAAAAATGGGAGACCTTAGAACTTGAACGCCCCTCGTATTGCCAGTCAAGCCACATAAACATTTCTGTTGACAAATGTTTTATTTTGCTGCTCCTTAAATTTGGGCCTAATAAAATCAGTCTTACCAAATGTACTTCTTGACAGTGTTTGTTGAATTGCTCACTCCACAAAAAGGTGCTGTTTCCAAATTCCCTGACTCTGAGAAACCCACAAAAAAAAAGTTGACTGTTATATCTGTTACTTTGCTATCAATATTGAAAGCAAGCCATCGGTAGAAATTATTTAATATACTATTTTTATTCCATTATATTTTCATTGTTTGAATTGAAATGTGAGTTTTATGCGAAATGTATGGTGTGATGGCCTTCTGTCATGCAGCAAAATTCATTTTTGTTCCTTGAATTTCATTCAGCATACGTGGAACACTACTATTTTTATTCTTTGAAGGAGTATCACTAACATTCCATCCAGCTGTTAGCAGAGTGCATTTCTTAGACTTCAAAAACAAGATATAATACAAGAATTGACTTGTTACATGTTCTGATGAACACTTATCTGTAGACGACTTTTCCTTCTCAAAGTGGCATAGACACTGATTCTGATAAAGAAAAAATATTACGTAGACATACTGCACGCAGTGTACTGACAATACACGCATACAACCCAGTGGGTAAAAGAGAAGTAAAGCACCACATATTACTAAAAGCTGTACCCCACATAGCCTGATAAAGCAGACAAGTTATAACTACAGTAAATCCTGTTGAACAGATCTCTGGGGGGAATGGTTGCTCTTATACTAGATGGTGGTGATGCAAAATTGCATCAAGAAAATTTTTATCTCATGAGACTTAACACATTAAAGACCGGCAATTTAAATCACCCTGGGGACCGGCATTATTAAACCTACTATCCTAACTTGTGCACTGTTCACTTTAAAAATTAATATAAAATCTCCTAATTCATTTTGTGAACTAAAATTTTTGGAGAACACTTACCAATGCTCCTAGAAGTGCTTAAGAGTGTGATATTTCTGGAAACATTCCCCTCTGTCAAGTGGCATTGCACATAACTTGCAATGTAGACAGTCATACTCCCCCCCCCCTTTTTTCTTGTGAACTGTGCAAACACAGCATTGCCTAGAAGGATGCTTCCCCTTGGAATGTTCACTCTTCACAATTTTCACAAGGGTATGTTTCCGCATATCACCTGAGAGTCACCCTGGGTGGTCCACATGAGACCTGCATGGGGTGGGAGTTGATGGGCCTGGTTGCACTACGCCTGTGTCTGACTCTGGTTCTGCCACCACCATCTGGTCTGTAGCCCAGGCCTTTGCCACATTCATCAGAAATGCTTTGTATTTCAATTTCGAATCAGGGTTTGGATTTTTGTGATTTTTTTTTTTTTTAGATTTTTTGCTGTCCCTGCAATCTTACTACCCGCATTTTTGTCGGAGCTACTGTCACTTTGACTCTCTGTGGCCACAATTCTTTGTTCTCCCCTGTCACTGCCACTATCTGAGTCACCATCACAATGCATCTCGCAAGGCTCGTAAGCTAGCTCATCGGAGAAGAATTTGTCCTTGATCCATACCACACCACTAACTACTGACTGGTACAAACAAATTGAAGACAGGCAAAGCATTTTCCGTTAAAGGGGGTTAAGAAAACAGCTAGGTCATGTTATTGAATACTAAGCAAACATTCCGGAGTTTTTTGGCTCAGTATCTATGCAGCTGTGTGGCAAAATAGCAAGGTATAGTGTGTTGCAACCTAACGTGTCCTAAAATCTTGATATCATGTGACCAGTCTGCCACGTTTAAAAGCGAAAAGCATGATATCATGCGACTGGTCCTTTAACTGTTAACTGCATACAGTTATGATAAAATAATTTCTTTACTTAAGCAGCTAAATTGTGTACACAAATACAGTTACATAATTTGTAATGTTAGATTAATTTCCAACATATTTAATGAACACTGAAAGAACCTCATTCATGATCCTGCAAGGGTCATCACTTTAGTATGTATAGAGAAGCCTCAATTTTGCACTTTTAAGGGCTCATCTAAAATAAGTATAAAATCAAGGAAAATGTAGAGTCAGGTTAATAAGAATGATATAATGCAAGGAAAATATGGTTCTCTTGTACCATAACTGTGGATGATTTAAAAATATACTTGTTCGAAGACTTAACTGTGTGTATGTGGACACATATGGTTCTAGGATTTTTTATGATGCTTTATCTACTGATACTTTTATTTGGCATCAGTAATATGAGATGGTGATTATAACCAATGAATGGAAAGGATGAGGACAAAAGTAGTCATAGTCTATTTCAAGGTACTGTCCCCCAGGGTGGGTGGGTGGATTTAAAGGCACTTAGCATCAAAGACTGTTCATGCTTAAATAAACTTCATTTTAAAACATGGTCAAACAACCTGGTCTGAGTCGTATAAAATCAGATGAGTTAAAATAGAGTTAACAGTACCTCAGGCTTTATATGGACATGTCAGTAAGGTCTTAAGATAATAATTAAATTTCAAAAAAGAAAAACGGTTTAAAATTATGTGAATGTGTACATATGTCAGGCTGTACAGCAATCTGACATGCTATCATGTCAAAATGCAAAATGAATCAAATACAAACCGTTAAGAGGAAGTTGACATTGACTTAGACTGTATATGAGGACTTCAAATAATGAAAATCAGAGAGAAACTAGTTTAAAGTTAAGATAAAGCTATACGTATGTTAGACTGCAAAGGGGTCTGACAAAAGGAATCTTGATAAAACTGCAAAGTGAAGCCACTTAAATCAAATATTTAACCCCTTCCGGTCAAATGTCGGTGTAAAATTTTTGAGGAACGAATGCCATTTATATATTTCAGCATGTCACCTGTTAATAGCATGCTTCTATGTTCAGCTGAACCATGACCTTGTGTTTTGAAGAAACTAGAAATAATCCCTTGTGTAATATTGCTGAAGAATCTAGTAATGATATGTTAAGTGAAGAACTCGATATTGACTATGATGATGAGATGGATTTGGGAATTGAAGGAGAAACTGTGAGTGAAGAATCGAACAACGAAATGTCAAAGTGAGAGTGAGAGCTAAACGAGTGTTGTATGTTGGTGAGTGGGAAGACGTGACAGCGGACGATGGTGCATGTGGGGAAATGATGCTGCCAAATAAAGCAGTCAGGCCATCAAAAAGACAAGAAAGTACATTGGGTGATAAAACATAGAGAGAAACATTTTCATAAAAAAATTATGCCAGGTAGAAACATTGTAATAGATGAATCAACAATTGAATTCAAACACAAAACAGTTTTTGAAACTTAATAATAAAACAACAAAGTTGAGCAGCATCAGAATATTTGCAGTAGCTGAAAGTGACGCTGGTTACATTCACAGTATAATTCCAAATTATGGAAAACATACACATGACGTGTGTAACTTATCATACTCTGAGAAACTATCCATTTCAAGAATAGTTCTTTTCTTGATGGACAGACTGAATCAGTTTATCTGGTATTGAAGGTTGCCACAATTTCACTGGCAGATATTATAGCAGTGTTCTGTTGGCCCAAGAATTGGACAGTTGAAAATGTAAGCACACGTTTGGTCTTTTAACTTTATAGCCTTGTTGCACCAACTTTTTGGACAGAACAGTTCACTTAATGGATCGGCAGGCATTTAAAAACCCCTGAAGACCTGGCTGTGGAAATTTTTCTAAACGTGACAACCGGAAAGGGTAAAAAGGAAGTCTGTATATGGGCTATGGTGATTCACTGTGCCCATCCTCACCTCAGACATCACAGACCAGGCTGGAAGCATACTAATGTTGTGTATGGCCAGACTTCTGGCATTGGATAGACTTAATGGCTTCAAGGAACTCACAATTGCTTGATAAAATTCAATTAAGAAGGAGAATTGTGCAAAATTGTTTTTAGTTGGTACTAGCAATATTATAAGCCTCTCTGTTTATTCAGCTCAAGTCAATTGTGACAGTGAATATGATGATAACAGCAGTGCTCTAGATTTGTGTTTGGAAAGTGCTTGGTTGAAGTCTCAGCCCAAACATGAGCTGTCCTCTTATGTTTTCACAGTTTTCTACAATCCCATCAGGCAAATGCCAGGATAATATGTTGAATAGTCCATGACTGCTTCCTTCATCATTATTTTTTCTGTTTTATGATTTATCAGCCATGCTGTTTGATACAGTATGGTCTAGATGCTGACACCATCATAAAATAAACCACGAAAAAAGAAAGCCATGCAAAGCTGTGACTGGGTAGAACGTCTCACAAATTTCTGGAGTACGCAGTTGTGAGAGCATTATTAACCCATTGTATTTTAATCAGTTTTGTTATGTAAGTAGTCTGTTCTTTCTACCCTCCCTTTGATTAAGTATTGGGCTTGCAGGGCAGAAATGAAATGTTTTATATTTTTGCAGGAGGCTGTGTGGTTCTTGTCAAACATCACTGCAGGCAACCAACAGCAAGTCCAGGCTGTCATCGATGCAGAGTTGTTGCCAAAAATTATTAGGAACCTTAGTAAAGTTAGTATTGCTTACCTCTAGCTTTCACATTGTCTCTTTGTTATGTGATATGTATTCATACATACTGTTGAAACCCTGTGTATTAGTAAGTTGTGTCTGAAATGTGGCTAAGGGGTAGCTTTCTAATTCAAGAATGTACAACTGGTTGGTTTATTGAAGCATAGTCTCCAACCAGAAATATTAGTTACATATTGATGCAGGTAATCAAATTTGCCTGCAGATATATTGAAAAATGTTTACACACTGTCCTCAGCAAACAGAAACCTTGAAGCAGGCTTTATAATAGAGAGAATATTCATTAATGAGCAGGGAGTTGAACTGTCTTTTTATTTAATTCTTACTGTTAGCCATTTCACTTTACCTCAGGGCTCTGCCTTTCTAGGTGTTAACAGCAGTGAACTGTTACAGGAATTTTTGGAGGGTGCTATAAGTCCTTCATCCAAAAGCTTGCTAGCGTGTGTAATTGTCTCCAGTTTGTGAGCATCTGGTAATCTGTAAAGCCATACTTTGTTACTCTTGTTTTCACATAATGCTGGAGTGGGGACTGTTTGACTAGGTTATTGCATAACAGTTTATCTCCTTCCACATAAAATATGACGTGAAACACAAAAGTTCAGAATGACAGTTTTGTTGCACTACAACAAATAAGTTCACAACAGTCAGAAGCAGCATTTTCTGATTGGTCTGCAGCTAGCCAATGTAAAGCAGCATGTCAGAGCCAACAAGGTCCACATTATGGAGAGTCCATAATTTGAGGCAGTAACCTAGCAATGAGTGGATGATGACAGAATACAGAATAATTGTGAATACCCGAAAGTGTTGTAATCATTTGTAGAAGGGACAAATTGTTGTCAGATCCAATTACAAACACAAACTCCATGTATAGTTATCTTTATGTTATATATTATGCAGAAAAATGGAGGTAAGCTTTTTCTCCGTTATGTAACTGTAGTATTCATAGCCTCAGTGTAATGTGTATAATTTACAGTGAAAAGTGTCAATTCTCAAATGTTTCATGCTCCAACTTTCATATATAATTTTCTGAGTAGAAAGGTATGTGCGTATATTAGCAAGTAAATGTGAAGCCTTGTATGGAAAATAATAGTATCAGTATTGAAGAAGGTGTGAATTGAAACCCATTCTTTTCTAGGTGTTTAAATGTTACTTGAAATATAAGGACTGGTCTTAGCAGAACCTTCAAAGAAAACACTTTCTAAGCATTTAAATTCAAACATGGAACAGTTAGAGAGATACTGATGGTTCTCAAAGTATGAAAGAGGGCATATGTGATTGTTCAGATGAGACCTCTTTGTTGTTTTGGATATTCTTTCACAGAAAGACCACATTTTTTAGGCATGACCATGTGGTCAAGAGTGCGTAAATAATACCATCATTTCTAGAAGGTGTTGGATTTTGTGTTGGCAGGGTGAGTTCCAGACACAGAAGGAGGCAGCATGGGCAATAAGCAACCTGACTATCAGTGGTAACCGGGAGCAGGTGGCACGGCTGATCCAGGAAGGTGTGATCCCACCATTCTGCAATCTGCTGAACTGCAAAGACACGCAAGTGATCCAAGTGGTTTTGGATGGCATCAACAACATGCTCAAGATGGCAGGTCCTCAGGTTGAGCAACTTGCAAACATGATTGAGGAGTGTGGAGGTAATCTTAAATAATATAAAAAATTTGTTTGTTTGTTTTTCTAGTGAAACACGTTTTCCTTAAAGTAGATTTGCGCTCAAATCCCACCACCTTGCCACATACGAAACATGCTTCACTGCTAATGGCCAAAGTACCATATTTTATAAATTAAAAACAGTTTCTGTGTAAATTGCCTCAATACAAATTTACAGCTTTGTGTTCTAGTTTTCTTGATTCTTCATTTGTATATTTCAGTTTTGGCAAACTATCCCCAATGCTGCAACACTTCAGAAGTAACCTGAAGCTTGGAGAGATATCTTGACACAAAATAGCAATTGGACCACTGGTTGTAATATGTATTGTATGCATCCATCACCTGCTTTGTTAGGTCCAGGGCACAGGTTACTCTTTCGACCTCAAAAGAGGTCATCATAGTGGAGGATACTGTAAGGTTGATTGTTGGGGGTAGGGGCTGGTTACTCGAATTGCCTAACTACATACAGCTGGAGAATCTGTCCTCCCCTCCCCCCATTTTAGTGTAGCTCCAATACACAGGCAAGTGCAGTCTTTCTTGAAAGGCCGAATTGCCGGCTGTCCTACCATCATTCTGTCAGCAAGGACCTTAGCTGCCATCTACTGAGAAAAGAGAGTCTCGATTGAATTAACATGTGATGCATTATAGACATAGATGTGCATTTCTTAAAGGAAATAAATTGTTTAGAGTAACTCACCAGGACAGTAGACATTGAAAATGTTCCCCTTCTGTTGAACAGATTTGAGGCTTTTGAAAAGGTTGACATTAGTTTTTGTTCAGTAACAGTGATGGGTGTATTTCACAGATGCTGTGCTGAAGTTCATCTAGAGGGGGGCGGAGGGGTAGTGTGTGCGCATGTGCATGCAGGGGATTATTTGAATCGCTTTTATTTAGATTTCCCCACAGTTAAAGATCATTGGGAGATAAGTCTGGGGATCTCGGCTGCAATCTGTAACTTGTCAAGCTTTCTGCAAATACCTTATCCAAAACATGAATGAATGATCAGCAGTATGCGCTGTATTACCATATTGCATGATATAACCATGTCTTTTATTATTATTCCTTAATGCTTTCAGAATAGGGCCAAAGAATGCTACTGGCACACTGCCGTGAATTAATAGTTAATTAAGAAAAATGGTTCAAATCTGTGTAGCAGTAATGGCACACCACAGCAGTCCTGATCATGTAGGGGTACTTCATAAGTGTCTCAGATTAATGTGCAACCAATATCCACTCTTGTGAACATTGATTACCCACTGAGATGGAGCCATCCTTCATCAATAAAAAACATAGGTTTTGGGTCTAGAACACTGCATGTACTGCCTGCAAAAACCAATTACAAAATTAAATTTTTCTCTCATAATTTCCTTATTAATTTGCTTGAATTTATCTAATTCTGTATGTTAGGAGACAACAGTTTGTCACTGTCAGCTAATTGTGTTGGATTTGCAAGGCAAATGTTATAATCATGCTCCAGTTCAGAGATTTTCCTTAATTAGCACATGTATTATGGATAATCCGCTGAATCTGCAATAATTGTTTTTTTTTCTTTCTTTCTTTTTTGCTTAGGTGTTATTTTAATTCTTGTATTGGGGTTTCACTCAGGTCTGTCTGGTAGAATTAGGACGGTTTATCTTTTCAGTCTGTGTGTAGTTTCACTATTGTCTAATGAGTGCACTGCTAGTGGAGTAGTATGGTTTTCTAATTTTGTAAAGTATTTGGTATTTGACTTTTTTGTTTCACTGAGCCCTGTGTTCATTTGTAGATTGTCATGGATCCTGTGGTTGCTTATGTAACAAGGTGCATTCAGAATGGATTGGAGAGTCTTGGATTGAAAGATCTAGAGGATTTTGATGTTGGAATTGTAGGCTGTCCCCAGTAGCTGAATTCCATAGGTCCATATGGGTTTGAGTACTGCTTTGTGCAGGAGGAGTTTAATTGCTGTTGATAGTGTTGATCTTTTTCCGAGCAGCCAATGCATTTGTGCCACTTTTAGATTGAGCTTTTTTCTTTTGGTTTTGATGTGCTCTAGCCATGTCAGTCTTCTGTTGAAATGCATGCCCACGTAAAAGACACAGTTAGGTGTCTTTTCTTCACTAATTCAGAAACTGTCGCTGAAGCTGGAACTTGAACACCACAATGCTTGCAGTGTAACCTCCATTTACGTAACATGATTTATTGTTCACATCAGTATAATACAGAAAACCCTGCTGATAAAATGTGTATTTCACCATCTTAATTTAGTACTGTAAATGAGAACACAGAACAGAATTATGAGTATCTTATCAGAACAAAAACACAAAGCTGTGTATGTATGTATGTATGTATGAATGAATAAATAAATAAATGCATAAGGGGTGGGCCATAGTAATCCACCCTTTGTATGTATGTATGAATGAATGAATAAATGAATAAATAAATAAATGCATAAGGGTTAGGCCATAGTAATCCACCCTTTGCACTGTGAGCTTTGATGATCTGTTGTGCTTCCCCTTTTTGATTAACCCTTTATCAGTCCCACACTTCGAATGAAATGTAGGACTGTGTTTATGGGAGCTTCATAGTAGTCATTTGGTTCCATAAAAACTGGCTCAGGTGACAAAATCTTAAGTAAGCTATGACCTCACAGTTACATGGGATGTGTGTGGCTGAGTCATCTTTTTCAAGCACTGTTCACAAAACAAAGCTAATTGATATATATATTGGACTTAGTCATTTGCAGACAAACCAGATAAACAGTACCTAACTAAACTAACTTTGTGGTGCTGAGCCCTTCTTGAGAAGCTGCCAGTTGTGCAGCTACTTAAGAACTATCCAGCATTTTATGGAACCCAAGGTTCATTACCATGTTCATAGGAGCCCTCCACTGGTACCTATCCTGAGCCACATTGATCCAGTACATACCACCCTATTCTATCTCTCAGATCCATCTCAGTATTATCCACCCCACTGTGTCTTGGTCTTGCTAGTTGTCTCTCTCCATCTGGCTTTCAGACCAATATCCTATATGCATTGCTCTTCTCCACCATTTGTGCTACATGCACTACCCATCCCATCCTCCTTGACTTGATCATTCTAATTATATGTGGGGAAGAGGACAAGTTATGAAGCTCCTCAGACAGCAGACGAGAAGACAAAAGGTTCTGGACTGAATGGTAGCAAGTGTTACCTGACTTCAGTCTCCTCTGAATTTCCTCCTCAATCAGGTTTTGATTTGTTATAGTTGTTCCCAAATATCTGAACAGTGCCACATTTTCAAAACATCTGTTTCCTATCATTATGTCATGATTTTGCCCTGCACTGTGGTGATGGACAGCAACATACAGGGTGTCTACAAAAGGTCTGACACATTTTGATCTTTAATAATTTGGAAAATAACAAAGATAGAGAAACTCCAAAGTTTTGTGTCTGTTGTTAATAAAGTTGTACATGTGCTACTTAGTTTTCTTTGTGTTTACTTCTAGATCAACCTCCTTACTAGCATCAATCAGAGTTTCTGTGTTTTTCTTTATGGTATCTATATTGTCACCCAGCAGATTCATATCATAGCACAGACCAACAGCTGATGTATCCTGTTTAATTTCAGCTCTACCTGGCTTTCCTGGACCTTCCTAATGGCATATTCTGAAGAAAAATTGAAAAGCAGTGGCGATAAAAGAGTTACCTTCTTTTATAACATTCTGGATAGGAAAATTATCAGACAAATGTTTATGTATACTGATTCTTGAAGTCTGTGAATAAGTGATATACTGTCTCATTGTACTTCCGATTTTTCTCCAGTATTTGAGGAATGCAGAAGATATTATCAGTAGTTGATCTGTTACTTAGAAACCCAACACACTGATGATCCCCAGTAATTTCATGTACAAGATGTGTCCCAAAAGTCATGAAATATATTTCTTTCCCGCGCTCCTACTGGTCGGAGCGTGCTGGAACCAGTTGGGTTAGGGGGGGAGATACCTTTGGCTTCACAGCGCGCCCAAGGTCAGTCTGCTCAAGCATCGGAGGCGTCAGTATCGCTGATTTAGTGTACCTGTGTTTTGTGACCACGTCACGGCGCGCGATGGATACTTTTGAACAACATTGGGCGGTCAAGTTCTGCACAAAGCTCAACAAAAAAGCTGCCAAAACTCACGAACTGCTTAAGCAAGCATACGGGGAGTGCCAGAGTGCTGAATGGCACATCTCGGCTTCCCTGAAACCGAAGAAGGCGAAGATGAGCAAATCCAAAGTGAAAACAGTGCTCGTCATCTTTTTCAACGCCAAGGGTGTGGTCCACAAAGAGTTTTTACCCCAAGGACAGACCGTCAACGCTCCCTACTACGTGGATGTTCTAGAAAGATTAAGGAAAAGGGTCATCCATGTGCGAAAAGACATCGCCGCTAACTGGCGGCTGCATCATGACAATGCGCCCAGCCACACGTCTTTGCTCGTCCGTGAGTTCCTGGCGAAGCACCATGTGGCAACGCTGCCGCAGCCACCCTACAGCCCTGACGTAGCTCCGGCCGACTTCTTTTTGTTCCTGAGGATCAAGACTGCACTCAAAGGACGCCATATTGAAAGCATTCAGGCTATCCAAGCAGCCGTGACAACAGCTTTAAATGAGGATCCCGTCAAGGCCTTTGAGGGGGCATACCGGGCATGGGAGAGTCGGTGGAAAAAATGTGTAGATGCTCATGGACAGTACTTTGAAGAATATTAACACTTTGTACCGATATCATGAATAAATTTAAAAAAAATATATATATATATATTTCATGACTTTTGGGACACACCTTGTATATATGGACTTGACAGAAGGATGTTGGATAAAATTTATAATGAAGTGATATCCCATGATAATTACTACAGTCAGTTTTATTGCCCATATACAGGTTTCAAATGTTCTTGTTCTTGCTGTAAGTTGCAAGCTCACTAATTTTGTTTTACAGATATTCCCCCCTTTTGTTCCTGAAATGCCGGCTGTCTTCACATCTTATATTGTTCAGATTATCCCCATTTATTTCTCTTTGATCCTGCAACCATTGCAGTTTATCTTTTTTCCTTTAACCTAATAATTTTGAAAATCCTTTGTTGAACAATGGCTTATGCTTCTTCGGTTCATAATAACGTAGACCCTTTTTGGCTGAAATTTTTGTATTCTGTCTCATAGTTTCTTAAGCCTTATTATTATTCACTTCAGCATTCATGTTTTCCAAAGATGCAGACCTATTTTGGATTCCAACATGATACTGCTTTTTACCTTCTACCTCATTTAATTTTTTGAGATCGAGCCTCTTCATACAAAACCTGTGTGTTGTTTGTTTAGTCATTGCTAGTCTCTCCCTAACTTTTGCCACCACCAGATAATGGTCATTATCATAATCTGCTGCCTTGAACGATTGTACATCACGTATACTTGAATGTTGTCTCCTGTCTATCAAAGTATGGTCAATTTGATTGTGAGCCTTTCCATCAGGAGATGTCCAAGTAAATTTATGAATGTTAATGATATGGGAATGGTGTACTTTTGACAGATTGTTTGATGTGGGAAAGTTTACTACTCTCCATTATCATTACTAATTTCATGCAAACTCTTATTCTCAATTGTTGGTTTGAAAGTGTCTCTATTACCTACTTTGGATTGAAATCTCCTAACATGTAATATTTAGGGAATTTATCAAATACACATTGTGCCACTGTCCTATCTGATCTTCTGTGCTCCCACTAAATCTAACTTATATTTTGAGATTTCTTCTGCCATTGCCCTGAGCCACTGTAACTGGCCTATTCATAATTTAATATTCCATGTACCGAATCTCATATCCATTTTCTTTAGTTTAGGTCTTTAGTTTATCCAAAGAATCTGTCAAGGTCTGAGGCCCTTCGTGACGTTTCATAACAAGGTTATTTTTATGGCAAGGAATTGTTCACCAACCCCCAAGATGTAGGACCAGCCCTTGTTGGCTGTTTGTGACTGCTTATTCAGTATGTTTATAACTACCCCCCATATCTAGAGGTTGTCTCTTCCATCTGCAACCTGAGGAGCCGCCATGTCATGGTGACAAGTGATCCACCTAACAGAGACACTATAGTAACACTAGCTAGCGGTGTCTGCTGAAAGCACATTCAGTTAACACTTGCTTATTCTCACAGTGAGGAAACTGGATTTGGCTCTGTAAGAAAGATTGTGTACATCAACTCCTGTGAAGTGATAACTCCATCTTATGTTCCAGGACTCGATAAAATTGAACTTCTTCAAAATCATGAAAATGTGGAAATCTACAAACTGGCCTATGAGATTATTGAACAATACTTCTCGGAAGATGTAAGTACACGAATGACCCTTGACTGCATGGATTGACCTTACTCTGGGTCTGATATGAGATTTCAGGGAAAAGGTTTGTGCTGACTAGTAAGTAGCTACAGCTGTGCTCTTGTTATTTTACTCTCTCAGTGTACGTAACCCATGTGACCAGACCTCATATGTATCATCCACATGAATGCCAGGACAGCAGTTTAAGCGGTGCCACATTTAGAACCTTCAAAATGTTCGTAAAATGTTGCAAACAACTGGAGACACAGAACTGCCCATAGCCATGCCACCTTTTTGTAAGAACTTCTCATCCATCAGGAAGTAGGATTTTTGGATTTAAGGTTCTCAGCACAGTGGTTATGAAGAATTCTGTTCTTCTGATGTATAATGCTATGTAGTCTGGTGAAATTCAACTGATGGTGCAAATTTTACGTTATGTTCTACAACTTCCTCTTCTGGCCTAGTCAGCTGTTGATCAAACACCTGGTTAACACTCAGGATTCTGAGACCTTGAGAGCATTGTAACTTGTTGTGTAGTCTTCAGACTGCACTGTGCCACTTATCCTCTCATGAGATTAACTTCACTGTCATCATTGCTGCTGACATGATCAGTCAAGAAACCTCACTCACAAAGCAGTTCTTGATTGTAGTTGGTCTTATCAATCTCCAGGCTTTTGCTGTGAAGAATATTGTAGCCAACCCATCCAGTTTCATCTGTATAGTATCTTGGAGCAGTCCCCCATCTCTCATGGCTCCAGTCTTCCAAATTGGTTACTTTCTATAATGGCACTTAAATGCATGGATGATTCCCAAATGTGAAGGCTGTAGTTGGCTGGTATAGTTCACTGGGAGACACACAACATTGATGTTGCTGAAATATGTGTTCACTGGATGAACAGCACACTGATAAGTGAAATGCAAGATTTTGAAATTTTTGACACCCAATTTTCTATCTAGTTGTGTGAGGTAAATTTGAATTATTTTTGTGGTCATCCAAGAATTTGTATTGGCTTCATATTTTATAGCATTCTCCTGATATTCTTGAAGCAATGTGGACTTTTATATTTTCCACTTACAAAAGCTGGTAGTTTATCAGTATCATCTGAATTGCATGAGAGGAACACAGTAAACCAAAGCACATAGATCACTGTAGGTCACAGCGCAAGGGCCGAGAAGGCCCACCCCTTATACATTCATTATACAACACAGTAACCCACTGTTTAGATTTTATACCAACATGGCAAAAATCTCTTGAAAGGTGAGGGTTGTGCTACATTGTAGATTGAAAAATGGATAGTATCATCAACATGCTGCAAATGTCAATTCCAGTTCCTCCAGTGCTGAATGTTTCAGTGATTTCCACAGCTTGGACAGAGGCAGCACTGGACATAAGGGCAGTCACATACTCACAGAGGCTGTAGATATTTATTTACAACATAATATGGTAAACTTTTAAATAGGAGTTCCATCACTATGTAAAGGATTGCTCTGTACATTTGAATTTACATATATTTTGTTTTATTTCAGGGATTTATAAACATTATTGTAATTGGCAATTTTTATAATTGTAAAGAATAGCACCATAGAATTCAGCAATGAATTAACCCCCTCCCCAACATTAATATTTTAGTATGCATGGTTTTGAGAATATGAACATCTCTCCAGCGCTAATACCATTAGCAGTTAAAATCTGGCTGTCATCCCTATCATTTAAAGCTGTCAGTCCAATACAGTGAGGGTTAAAGTAGTTTTCAGTTTGTGCTGTATGGTAGAACTTGTGAGACTGGTTTCACTTCAGTCTGCAGTTTGTAGTTCACCACAGGCTTGAATGTTACAGGTTGAAGATGATCCCAACTTGGTGCCTCAGTCATCTGATGCTGGCTTCCAGTTTGATCCCAACACCAGCATACCAAGTGATGGCTTTAAATTCTGATTGCATGGACATGTCGATGGTTATCGATAGATGTGGCCCGCAGCTGATACCAATCAAGTGCTGTGACTGAGTAGTTGTATGATAAAGACAGTGTGAGCAGATCTGACACACAACTAATAGTGATGCCCCGAGATTTATAACAGTTGAGGAACATAGAGGTACAACTTTTTCTAGCAGGGTGTGTTAAAAATAGACCATGGTCTTTTATATTATCTTGCTTGGAAGTTGCTGTATTTGCCCTACATATATAAATTTTGGTGCCCATCCAGTAAAGAAGCAAGTTTGGTTTTTAATTTACATCCTGACTATTATAAGCTTTCTGTGCCTAAGTAACATGTTGACATACTCAGATTGTGACAAATAAGGTACTTACATCTCAGAATCTCGACCTTGTTGAAGCATCAGCCTGTTAGCCTCCGAAATGACTGATTGTGTTAATATCAATGTTCTCTTCTTGTATATAATGTAATGTACTAGATGAAGTGTTTTGACCATTTTCCAGATCCAAAGCATGTCACAACATGGCAGATTAGTTTTCTTAAAAATAAAGTTTAATAAACTCCTCAAGCAGGCTTCTAAATCATCACTACATTACCCTCTCAAGCAGTATTTATATTGCTCTGTAGTACTCTGTTGACATACTGTACAGATTTCCCATATTTATGAACTATCCAGCAGTTAAATACATACTGGGGAAAAATGAATAATAGTACAAACATTTTGTTACACAGTTTTGCTTATGTGGTCTGAAACACATTAAGAACTAAAGGAAGCTGACATGTGTTGAGTGACAAGCTGAAAGACTGCTGATTGAAAACAAGGAGCAGTTATATAAAACAGATCAGGAACCATCAAGGCATGTAGACCATGTTCCACTTCATAGAGTTCCAGTATAACTTATCAGTGAGCAGCTGTAAAAATACTTTTTTTAAGGTGCTGCAGGTAGCATACCCATATACTACTGTTGTATCAGCAGGGTACTGAGTAACATGGGGATCCGACTAGATGGGTGAAGGGGCTATGACATTGGACACTTTCCAGGTGCCAGTTGGAGGATGGTTGTTCAAGAATGGTCACTAGTTTCTCCCATTTGACCCAAGGAAGATGTACTTATTGGTAATAAATTATCATCTGTCTTGTTTTTGTTTTAGTACAGAAGAGTGCTGCATGTTAGGGTAAACTTGTGGTTAATTGTTATCATTATTTAACTGTTTATTTACTAATGGCTTTTAATCATGGATAACACATGGCTGTAACAACAGCCTGTGATATTATGTACAGACTATAGAGCAATAAGCATCAAGTATTTAATAGCTCTCTTCCTATGGCATCCCCTTCAAGTGACAACTTGGTTTGTGATTAACTTTATAACTTGAACAATTGTGGTCATGTGAATTGAGCCTTTGTCATTTAATTTGATTGTAGATATATCAAATTCTTTATAAAATAGTGAAAACAAAGGCTTCACAACATCATGGAACTACTGGAGTTTTATTGCCTTGCACCCGCAGTACTCCCTTTGCAGCAGATGGTCAAGTTGACCATCCTCCAGTCTAATGGTGGTGTCAGCCGGAAAGCTGACTGCTAGTTGAAGTCCCCTGCGAGTAAAGGTTATACGCCGTGGTGAAATGTCTCCTGCCTGTTGGTTCCTCTTCCATGTCATTCCACATGTCTTTGCCTGAAAGAGAAGTAGACATTGGCCATAAGCATATGTATGTGTGCATACATATGCACATACATTCCTGTGAATTTTTACCTGTGTTGCTGTGTTGCAATTGCGGCGCATGTGTGAAGCCCTGCGTTGGTGTGCTGTTGGTGCTGTATATTTTGGTACAGGCTGTGCAAGAAGATGTGTGAGGATTGGTCACTGTGAACACTGATAATGCACATATATGTCTAGGAAAGAGCACTTAACAACAGTGTCAACTGATTTTACGTTACATTTAACTCGTAAGCCATGACTAAGCAAAGTACTTTCCATGACTTACTTATAGATTGTGGCCTGAAATCTGAAAAACACCGTTGTGAGTTATTTCTTGAGATTTCTGAATCATAGTTTTGTACATATGTCTTGATATTCATACCTTTGTTGATTCATTTTTCTGTTGGTTGCAAGCTAAGCAGCGCCTCTTCATGTTGGACAAGTCATCAGGAGAAGTGGCTGGGGGAGAGGCTTGTTGACTGGCGTAGCCACACTGTGCAGGAAAGTAGTAAATACCCTCTCTCTGCATGAAACTGGGAAGGAGAGAGCTATTTTTGAGAACATTCCTGTTTTATGTTTTAGGGTCCATTTGTAGGGCCCTTGTTTTTGGAGGTGGAGCATTCATATCCAGTCAGCACTGACTTAGGTGGATGCCATCTTACATATCGAATATGAATAAAATCATTCCAAGTCTTCAGGCACTAGCAAGCTGCATACATACATGAAGACACCATTCCAAAAACCTGTTTTTCAAATTCTGGGAGACTGAAAGACGTAAATTTGCAAAATCGTGAGATTGAGTCTTTCAGCATGACTACTTTCTTATATATGCTGGATTTTTATGCTGAAAATATGTAAATCTGTCCAAAATCTTGAGATTGATTTTTCACCGTCATGATATATATTACATGTGTGAGAAAGGGTAAATGTAAGCTCTACATTTAAGTATGTATTTCAGTCTTGTTTTTAAGTCTTGAGTTGGTGTGGATATTTCTCCACACCCAAAATGGACACATGTATTCTTTACATACTTTCCATTGAACCATTAGCCATGAATGCTAATAGCTAGGGTATCCATATTTGTAAACTACTTTTGTTGTTCATAGTCAGTGGTTACAGTTAACACCTCTGTGTTCTTGGACACTTGAACTACTCAGACATTCGAATAAGCTGTCTTAAAAAAACAGATGAAATGAGCCCATGTTATGCCGTATTCAGATGTAAACTTCCAGGTTTTTGCACCATATCCTTCACAGTAATTTCTTCAAGAACTGTACATACTCATATGTTCCATGTTTATGTTCGGTGGAAATGTAACTAGGAAATTATTCATAGGGTGAGAGACATTGAGGTTCATTATGTTTGATTTTTGAGGACCCTGTGCCACTATTGAAATTCAGAAGCAGAAATGTTGACAGTATCCCCAGGTTTGTCTTGTTTCTGAATGTTGAGAGCAAGAGCAGAAAATTTCATGAAGTGCTTAACAAAAAAAGAACACTCATCTGTATTTCTTATACCATGTGATTCTACACCATGACCAAGTGTTAGCATTAAAATATCTTCTTAGTCAGATCCTGCACCTGCTCGGACAGTTAGATGCAGAATTCTTGTCATGGAGACATTCAATCTTCAGGCAGAGTTTGGTAGACAGAGTGGCGCTGAAGCAGGTTCCCTCAAGGTAATTTGGTTTGCACTTGCAACCTGTCACCATGCATGTAATAAGCCAGTATGTTGTCACAACCTTGGTCCTCAGCTGGGGCTCCACCTCTGTCCTGATAATTGAATGGCTTAAGTTTATTTTATGACGGAGCTGAGCCCTTCTTGAGGAGCCGCAAATTCTGCAGCTACTCAAGAATTTCCCAGCATTTTACGGAACCCGAAGGTTCATTACCATGTTCACAAGAGTCCTCCAATGGTCCCTATCCCGAGCCAGACCAATCCAATCCATACCATCCCATCCTATCTCTTTAAGATCCATTTTAATATTATCCACCCACCTGCGCCTTGGTCTTCCCAGTGGTCTCTTTCCTTCTGGCTTTCCCACCAATATCCTATATGCATTTGTCTCCCCCATTCGTGCTACATGTCCTGCCCACCTCATCCTGCTTGACTTGATCATTCTAATTATTACTTGGAGAAGAGTACAAGTTATGAAGCTGCTCCTTATGCAGTTTTCTCCAACCTCCTGTCACTTCATCTCTCTTCGGTCCAAATATTCTCCACACCCTCCCATATATGTGTTATACAGTGCGTACAATCAAGTGCGCGCCGCGGCTGCAATTTGCCGTGAGTCATACCACCGCAGAACGGATGCAACTCCTCCCCGCGACTGCAGTGCCGTTCCCCGATAGCGTGAGTGTAGTGGTGTCGCTGAGTCTCCGTCCATCAGTTGCTCTACATGCACACATTTATAAGAATACAGTAAAAAGATAACTTACCGTGGTTTATAACAGGTGCTGAAAGTGACCTCCTTCTGCTTGCAAACATGCCACGCATCTCACAAATAAATTACGCGACACTCTCTGCAGTTTGTCAACAGTAATTGAATGAATTACGCGCGTAATTTCATTTTGAAGACTATCAATGCTGCGGGGATTATTTTTGTAGACTTTTTGCTTCAGGTTGCCCCAAAGATAATAATCAGAAATACTGAGATCTGGGGATCTGGGAGGCCACAGTCCTCTACTGACAATTCTGTCTTCAAACACTTCCTGTATTGCGACCATGGATGCATTAGCCGTATGTGCTGTAGCGTTGTCCTGCTGAAAATACCCGTATTGTCTTTCTTCGGCATTCAACTGATCGAAGAAGGGATTCAGTATGTCATTAATGTACCGATCAGAGTTCACGGTATCGTGGAAAAATATGGGGCCAATGATTCGCCGCGGGCTTACAGCACACCACACACCCACCTTTTCACTATGTAATGGCACTTGCTGTATAGCGTGAGGATTTTCATTGCTCCATATTCTTACGTTTTGTGCATTGACGTGGCCACCAACGTGGAACCACGCTTCATCAGTCATGAATAGAAGCTGAGGATCCACTATTCCATCGTGTACATTTTGCAGCAGCCAGTTGCAAAAACGAATTCTTGCTGCATGATCTGGTTCTTTCAGCTCATGCACAACTGTTACTTTATACGGGCGAAATTTGATTAACTTTGTGGCTGTGCGAGCAGATCCTAGCGAAACACCAGTTTCCTGTGCTAAGCGTCTTAACGATTTTCGAGGACTGATCTGTAATCTTGCCTGAATATCCTTAACCTTTTCTTCAGTCAGCACAGTTCTCTTCGATTGCTTCTTCTTGTCACTCACTGAACCTGTGGCCCGCCACTTTTTCAGAAGCCTGTTTACACACGACTTTGTGGGAACTGGCGAGTCAGGATATTTCTGACGAAACCTACGTGCGAATTTTCTGTAAATGTTTTTCCTTGCAATAGTTTCGACAATAAACACACGCTGTTTAATAGTGAACTTCATTTCCACCGTCTGTCGACAGCTGTAAACATTCCACTCCACTTCCACAGCAAGACAAAGACTGACTGTTTAATGCAACCTCGGGTTCCGATTATGCAACCATCGGCGTAGGAGCACTGCAGTCGCGGGGAGGAGTTGCATCCGTTCTGCGGTGGTATGACTCACGGCAAATTGCAGCCGCGGCGCGCACTTGATTGTACGCACTGTATAAGAGAAAGTATTGTAATGGTGAAGAAGTTGGATCTTCAGGTTTTGACAGATATAAACGTTTTTAGTCCACCGCTCCACAAATATGAAAATGTGGTTATTGGTATGCTGTCTCTGTGTGGAAGAATGGGCACTCTGTAACACATGAATGGTTGGATGGACTGTATTTGTATTCAGTGTTCAAGAGTTCCCCTGTTATAGGTCATTGAACATGATCATTCTAGGTACTCGTACAAAAGTAGAGGCCCTTCAGATATGCCCCAAAACAAAATGTGATTTTCTCAAAATCTGTTCTAATGATTTTGATTAAATTTCAGTTATTATGAATACCATCTCCCTAAATAAAATTGTGTAGGTGGTATATTTCCTCTGTGGTCTGGTGGTCAGAGGTCCCGGCTCCGATTCCCAACACTGCCAGATTTTCTGAGAAGTAGTGGGTCTGTAACAGGGTCCACTCAGCCTGGTGAGGATAATTGAGGAGCTGTTTCATGGCTATAGTGGCTCCGGTCTAGAAAACCGAGATTAATGACTGGGGATCCGTTGCGCTGAACAGTGACATCCTGTATCCGCAAAAGTTGGCACTCACTTCACTGACAAGTGGCAGTTGGTTGGTCAGTATAGATCACTTGCAGACTATAGGCCACAGAGTTGTTTTTACAAGGTGGTTCAAATATGACCGGGACTGATTTTTTTTTTAAACCAAAATTGCCAAACACTTACTTGCACATGTCAGTCTTCAACATACTCCCCTCCGGAGTCAACACATTTTTTCCAATGTTCTGAAAGCATCCTGATGCTCTTTTCACAGAAGGCTTGTGGTTGGCAGTGTATCCACTCCTGAACAGTCTGGATGACGGCATCGTCCACAAACCGCATGCCTTGCAAGTCTGATATGAGCCTTCCCAACAGGTAGAAATCACTTGGGGCCAAATCGGGACTGTATGGCGGATGTGTCAGAAGGTTCCATTTCAATTTCCGGAGGGTTTCCATTGTTTTGGCCATATGGGGGCGTGCATTGTGTTGAAAGAAGGCTACCTGCTTTCCACCTGTCTTCCGCTTGGATCGGAACTTTTCCTTCACGTCTGTTGCCAGGAGGTCTGAGTAATAAGCTGCATTGACTGTTCTGGCATCTGTCAGAAAGTCTACATGGATAACCCCCTGTCAGTCCCAGAAGAATGTTGCCATCACTTTTCCTGCCGAATGGCTCCTCCGCGCTCTCTTGGGTTTGGGAGAACTGGTATGCCCCCACTCACGTGATGATTGCTGGGACTCGGGAATAAAGTAGTGCACCAATGTTTCATTGGTGGTCACTATAGACTTCAAAAATGCATCACCTTCGTCTTCAAACTGCTGTAGGAGATGACTGGCAACTTGCATGCACACCATTTTGTTCACGTCCATCAAAGTCTGTGGTACCCACCTTCCATTCACCTTGCAATAGTGCAGCTGGTATTTCATGATGTCTTCTACACTACCAACACTGATGGACAGCATTGCTCCAAGTTCCTTGATAGTGATGCACCTATTCTCACGAATAAGTGCGTCTGCACGATCAATGTTTGGCTTGGTGACGGATGTTTGCAGCCAACAATCATGCGGTTCATTCTCCACGTGCTCTCTGCCCTCTCTGAAGCACTTACACCACTCAAACACACGGGTCCGTGAGAGACACTGTTCCCCATACTGTTGTTGGAGACTGGTGAATTTCAGCGGACGGGACGTTTTCTCCGAGGAATTTGATCACAATGTGTTGTTCCACGCTCCGCGGTACCTTCTGTTCACTCATCACTCTAGCAACTTCCAGACAGGACTGAACAGGTTCTAAACCTAACAGGAGGTAGGATGGAGGTTGTGGCTTCACTCTCTCAAGGTCGCACAGCTGCTGCGCAGTGCGGCTTGTTTACAAAAAAATCAGTCCCAGTCATATTTGAACCACCTAGTAGATTGTCAGAAAAATATTAATATGTGCCCTAGGGACCCAAATGCAAAATGTCACATATGGAAACGCTTATTAGACAGATTTCATTATTCTGTATCCAGCATCTGACAGTGGTATACCAGTCAACAGTCAGTCAGTCAGTTTAGCTTCCAGAGTAATGTTATAAAGATCAGTTGTATATGAGAAAGTACATATGTGAAATGCCTGCACTGATTTGTAGTATTCTAAGTCTTAGGTCTTTTACTTCCAAGTATCATTGTATACATATATTGTGAAAATATCAAGCTTAAGATTTAGTTGAATTTACATGTTTTCAGCACCACTGAGTAGAAAGTGGTATTTTGAATGCCATCTGTCTGTATGTGAGTGTACCTTGGGAGTGCTAGGATGGTTTGGATGTAGTTTATTGATATTCAGCTTGAATGATTTGATTATATTGCACTACTTTATGAAGATCTCCCTAAATAAAGTGTTATCAGTGGTACCTTCAGGAAAATAAGAGAAAATATGTGCAGTGTATTTGTGACATTGTTTCAAAATGTTATAATTTGAGGGCAGTAGCAGATGATTTGTAAGTATGTTGTGGGAATACAACTCATAGCATGGAAATTACCATAAGGAATTCAGTTGTTTCATTGCACTGCAGCAGTAATTTCCAAATTGTGATCCAAAAAACTGTACACTTGGTTTTAAGGGTTTACATTTAACTCAGTACACTGGTGTTTTTTAATTGCATTTTCTTCATACCAGATGCAGTGATACATTCTTAGGTTAAGGGCGATGATTTAACGGCAAAAGTGTTGCATCATCAAGTGAAATTTGAACATTGTGAAAGGTAAGTAGATATGGATTTGGAATAATACAACCATAGCATATAAAAGCATATGGTTCCATTTCTTTTCTTGGGAAACTTTATACTTGAAGATAGCTGACAGTTGGGTCTAGACTTGAACCAGATATCTCCCATATACATATCAAAAGTTGTCATAACTATTATTCTGCTCAATACCAGATGTAGTGATTATGTGTCTATGACTTACAGGAGCTCATCAGGCCAAAACATTTGACTGCTTTACCAATGCAAACTCATGAACGATGGACTTGATAAAGACATTACTGTAACAAGAGGAATTGTTTATGAGACTGTTTTGCTTTGCAGAGATTGTTGACTAAAATAAGGTGACTTATAAGGAACAGGGATTGATGTAGGAGAAGCTCAGGCAGGGAAATATAATGCTGAATGAAAATTAACATATTCACAAAGGGAAGTACAACCTAGATGACACTCACTTATTCTAGTTTTTAAAGCAGTTGATGAAGTAATGCAGCTACCTGTTACCTGGGGGGTGGGTTGACCCAGTGATTATCTAGACGATTGGTTTTCATGATGGTTCCCATGCGCTGTAGGAGCCTGCAGTTGTTTAGCTCAATTTGTGTAATGCGTTCCTGCTCATTCTGCTGTTTCTTGAGCTTGCAACACACATGACCTCGAGTTGAGGGTGGTCCCACATCAATGGCAGGTAAGGCAGACTGCACCTTGGGACAATAGTAACTTGTTTCGCATATTAAGATCTTCAGCAGAGCGGCAAAGGATAATTAGATTTTCCTTTTAGGAGGAACCCTACAGGAAAGTTGTCCCATTTGAGTTTCAGACAGTGTTACATAACAGGTGGATCTCTTATCACTATGGAATGTCATATCCTCAGCTTGTGGTTCAATGAGGTGGCCTCCTGATAAGTGGGGTAGTAAATTTACTGGATAAATGGTGACAGACAGCCAACAAGAGGTGATCCTCCAGTGACTTTATATTCCATGTTACACAGGATCTCATAATAGGAACCAGTGGCAGGCTCTTGATGAACGTGGTAATGTAAAAGTTCGTTAGATTTTTAATTTGGAGGTGACAATACATTTTGTCTAGAATGAAATGAAAATAGTAATTTTGGAGAATAAGTGGAAGAGAAATTTGTTAAACTACAAATTCTAATCTTTCAGAATTCTGAAGTGTGCCACAGCAGCCATAAGTGCTGTTCATATCTAAGTTCATTGTGCAAGATCCTTCCTGAAAAGTTACCACACTATTGACCAAGAAATGCTTTTATTGTTGGACCCTCAAGTGACCTAATTGACTCCAGTCAATGATCCGTTTCTCTGGCATCTATTTTAATATTATCCTCTCTGTATTAGTAATATTAAGAACTGGTCAGTGCTAGGGAGTGCTCAAAAAGTCATGTTAGTGACCAGTCTGAGACTGTAAGTGCTGTTGCTAGTCGCTCCAGAAGAGATTCATCTATACATGCCAGTTGAAGTAGTGGTAACATTTGAATCGATTCATGAGATATCAGGATGGAATACTGAATCTCCAGGTGGGGTTATCGTGACTTTCCTCACTTTGCTGAAGTGAATGCTGGGAAAGAAGATTACAATCGCGTCCACGTACCACTTTTTCATCATGTACAGTGATCAGGATCTGATTTGATAGCTATACGATCACTGTTATCAACTAGTGGAGCGCCTTAAAAAGCTGAATAAACACTAACCTTGTGTCTGTGGTGGTCGTACCGACGTTGCTGCCAGGGTAGTGTCAAAAGTTTTTCACGTCTTGTCAGCATTTCTTGGATCCAGCCCAAACAAAACAGAAATCGCTGCACTATATAGAGACTGCAACTGGCTGTTTACAAATCGTTTCTAAGCAACGCGCAGACTGGTCGCTTTCTCTTTACATTTCTCTTTCGAAGCATGCTACACCGTAAGTTCTGTTGAAAGTTTATTAAAACTTCGAAAATCCTATAACCCTAATCGTGTGTCGCGAAACTTCTCGATGACGTTTTGATTGCGCTCGATAAACCCCGCCCTAGATTTGGCCCAAGATTTTATTGTAATGAATACTGCCCTGTAATATCCGGGGTAAAATTTTTCCGGCTGCGAATTTCACGCGAACTTCATTATTTCTGTTATGATTGTAAACCCGAAAATCGGTTTCGTCTCTGAAGTTCCAAGAATACCGAAGGAGAGAATTATTAGTGTTTTCCGGTTGTGTTTACGTTTAGCCAACTTCATGATATTGCCATTATCATTGCGTATATATTCCAATTTCAAATTAGAACCACGTAACTGATTTTCGCAAAACTAGGTACGGACGTCATACCATTAGTTCTCGCCTCAACCTCGTAATTTTTATTTGCCTACTGTCAGTGATAACATGACGGACGCACTAAAGAAAGAAACAAAAAAAAATTGCTGAAGGGGGGATTTCAAGGCGATCAAGCCAAAGCAATATGCCATGGTCTGCAAGAAAATAACACCATTATGAGGCGGAATAGAAACCTTAGGAAAGATGGAAGAAGTATTACAATGTAATGTATTAAATTTTATATTTTCATCCTTCAAGAGAAATAGGCAGTAGATTGTACAACAGGAAGAGTATAGCTGATGAACTGAGAATGGGAGGAGTCGTCGGCGTCTATCGAGGGGAGAAGAACGCCTTAGCGAAAGGACCCATTTCATGATAAGAAAGTGAGATGCAACTGAAGGGTGTCCAGTGTTAGTTGTGGGTGGATAAGGGCTACTTGTAACATTAGTTGAATAAAATAGACCACAGCAGATTATGTTAATGAGAAAAACGAATTGAGAAAAGTAGTAGTCAGTTGCCGGTGGTTCTGTATGGGTGTGAAACTTGGTCTCTGACATTAAGGGAGGAATATAGACTGAGGGTGTTTGAGAACAGGGTGTTGAGGAGAATATTTGGACTGAAGAGAGATGAAGTGACAGGAGGTTGGAGAAAACTGCATAATGAGGAGCTTCATAACTTGTATTCTTCTCCAAGTATAATTAGAATGATCAAGTCAAGGAGGATGAGGTGAGCAGAGCATGTAACATGAATGGGGGGAAGAGGTATGCATAGAATATACTGGTGGGAAACCCAGATGGAAGGAGACCACTAGGAAGACAAAGATGTGGGTGGTTGGATAATATTAAAATAGATCTTGAAGAAATATGATTTGGTGGTATGGACCGAATTGGACCAGAGGACCAGAGGATTATGAAATTTCGGGTTCCATAAAATGTTTGAAAATTCCTGAATAGCTGCACAACTGACAGTTTTGTAAGAATGGCTCAGCCCCTTCTAGTAGTAGTAGTAGTCTATTTCTAAAGTCTGTTACCTCCACTGTTCTGACAGGGACAGATAATTTGAATACTACTGCATTTATTATTATCAGCAGATAATTAATTTATAATGCATGATTAACAAGAGTCGGGGTTTTGAATTTTTAACAGATAAAATTAAAAGATCTTTTCCACGTAGTGCGAGTCTAGATGTTATGATTGAAAACATAGATATGCTTGTGACAAACATTCGGTAAGTCCGTGAGGAATAGGAGAAAACGTGTTCGAAATCAAAGGACACTGAAAGTAATGGAAGAATTTCAGAAGAGTATCAAACCACATTGTTAAAACAGAGTTCATCGCTGAAAATCTTTACAGAACCAACGTTTATCTTCTAATTGTTGATTCATTAAAGTTTGGAGTCACACTGCTTTTGAATTGTTGCGTGAAATTTGTAATTATTTTGAATTCTTTGCATGTTTGTGAAGTTAACTGCTGTGAAAATCGAAGTCATGGCATAGAAGTTACAGCAGAATTCTACCAAGGAAATTTCTAAAGAAATACTCCAACCAAATTGCTTAAAACACACACCCACATACACTGGTTACGAATGTAATTGAATTGATTTCAGATCTATGCACCATTTTTAAGCATACTTGCTTCAATTGCTTTTGCAGACAGAAGTTTCAAATTTGATAGGACTGAAGAACGTCAACCTATCTACAGTGTCAGAGCAAAGGTTAAAATGGGCTGTCCATTCTTCTCATGAATTCTGACGTTGCATGACAGTTAATTTCTCAAGTATAATAGTAGAATTTGTAAATAAATAAATAAAGATAATATTGCATACCTAAAATAATTTAAAATCAATTTCATTGTTAATGTGGATAATACTTTTACATGTAATTGTCAAATTACGTGTAAAATAAATGTAAATAATATGTAAATTGTAGCACACCGTAAAACATTTCTATTATGCAATTTAAGACTTATTTTTATAAATTGCAGAAAATCTTATCTTCTAAAGCACTTATTAAATATGCGAGTATCCGTATATTTATATGACTGTCAGAGTGAGATTGAGGCCCCACATCATAATTTTGTCCGGTTTCAATCTCTCATCACTCAGGCTGTGACTGAAGTACTACTTATCATCATCATCTACATAATTCTGAAGAGAACGGCAGAGCCTCTTCAACTCTTCAAGTTCATTTTTATCGATTTTGATTACCGTCGGGTTGACTGTAGTGTCATCTCTGATTGTAATCGATTATTGATCAATCGTAAACAGGATATAATGGCGGGCAGGCTTAAACGATCGTACCTTGTAAGTGTATATTACATTTAATTAGTAGCTGACAGTGAAGCATAATATTAAATATGATTATCGTTACATCATAGATGTATTTAGCTTTCAATTAGAAGTGTTTTATTTACAGAGGAGATCTGTCCCCTTCCGAAAAGAAGTGTGGTCCAACATCCATTCTAGAAAAGGTACGTTTATTTGCCGATTTAGGTATATGATTTGTGATATGTTAGACGTAAATATGTAATTATAAGGTACAAATTAGGTAATCTTTTGAAAAATACAATACACCTCGGATCATTTCATAAGCTTAAAGCAAGTTCATGACAACATTTGCTTATTGCATGAACCACTACTGTCTAATTTTCATTTGTCAGAGTATTCTTCCGACGATCTTCGTTTCTGCAGTACCATCGTCAGTAACTCCAGCCAAGCGCCGGGTCAGACGTGAAGACGCTTAACTTAAATAACAAGGTTATTATGTATAATATGTTGCTTGTTCAAAGGAAAACTGGTGAGACAGCACAGGCGAATCAAGAGACCGCCTGAGGCGGCAAATTCAATGATGCTTGTTTTTTTGCACGAAATTAATTTCTGTTGATCTCTTGGTCATATTATGACCATTAATTCTCAGTAAACTGAACATCATTTGCATCAATGTAAATAAAACCATTAAAGAATTATAACACCAACAGCGGTTACCATTACAGTGTTCAAAATTTTGTGTCGTTAATTGTGACAAAGTTTTGAGAGAGATGAATTTTTATCGGAGGGGCGAGAGGGCGGGGATTCTCTGGTCTCGTTGGGCGTCGTTTAGGCATACACCGCCAATGCTTCAAGGGGCTGCTGGGGCCGCTAAAGATGGGTGTGGAGCAACAATGCAGTTCATAAGGATCGGCAAGGATGTCGATGTAGTATTATCAGTGTTGTTATGTAGGCTCAATTGGCTTGTAGGGTTTTTCCACGTTGTTAGACTAGTTTTGTTATTAAATGGGTTGTGTGTGTGTGTGGATCAACGCTGATAATGACATTACATCGACAATCTTACCAACCTTGCGAACTGAACAAATAATACTCAAATATCCACGGAGCAAATGGAATGCAGCAACCATAAATACTCTAAGGCAACTATATTTTAAATGAATGGATTACGACCATAATAGAAATAACATTAAGAAGTTTATTAATTTTAATACAAACTTCGTGGCCTGTAGTCCGCAAGCGAACTATATCGACGGAGCGACCGACGCTTGTCGACGAAATTAGTGCCAACTTTTGCGGATAGAGGATGTCGCGTGGTCAGCGCAACGGATCCCCACGGCCGTTAATCTTGGTTTTCTAGACCGGAGCCGCTATTTCCTTGAAATAGCTCTTCAATTATCCTCACAAGGCTGAGTGCACCCTGTTCCAGACCCATTACTTCTCAGAAAATCTGGTAGCGCCGGGAATCGAGCCCGGGACCTCTGGATCTGTAGCCAGGAACTCTGACCACTATACTACAGAGGCGGTCATGGAAGCTGAATTCATTTTAATTAGGAAATATCACGTTCACACTTTTGCATAGAATGCAACAATTGTAGCAAGTTAGACAACACCTTATGATAGCCGTATATGGCCGAAACATGTAGTAAGGAAGAAACGTGACTTTGCATTTAAGACGGAAATATATGTGTAAAAAATAACACTCATGAAATTTAAGATGCAAGGACATCTGTCAGTTTAGACTTCTGCAGCAGATTATTTTTAACTTATTTTACAACTCCGAAATGATAGTTACTTGAGCGGTCCTAGGGCTGAGTCGGTCGGTTAGGTAAATTGTTGCTGGTCCTCGCCAGCACAGTCAATCTTGTTTCCCAGTTTCATGGGACTCATCCATATTTTACTGTCTCACGATTCTGAGAGTACTGCCACTCTCACATATACCTGACCGGTTGGTTAGCTAAAATGCTCCTTGCCCTTGTTGGAGCAAAAATCTTGGTTTCGGGTCCCATGACCATATTTTTGTTCTTTGAAAGACTCTAATACCTGTTTTGAAATAGGGCCTCCTCTTTGATGATAGGAGGGGTCTGATTAATACTGGTCACTCTCCTCTACTGGAGTTGACTAAACTGCCCCCTCTTACTCACATGTGCATGCACACATACACACACACACATACACAACTAACTCACTCACTCTCACTAACTCCTGAGGTTCAGGTCCAGTAAATTGCTGCTGTTAAAACATGCTTCTCATAGAGTCAGTTTATTTAAATTCATCAAACCCCTTACTCTGGAAAACCATAGATTGCCTTTTGAAATTTTGCAGCTCAGAATGAATCATAAAATCATAAAATCTTATATTAAATCCATATTGTTTCAGTTTTATCCATACGGTTCAATTAGTTTTGCAGTTATTATGTTTCGTATCATTTAATGCTTCTGTGACATGTGAAAACACCCAGCATCATACAAATTTCGACATTCTCTGTCTTCAAAATCACAGAGTTGTAAGACAAAATATTCTGTACTTTTACTCATGTCATACAAACCTATAATTATGCCAAGTTCTATTTCAATAAAAATAATAAAAATTCATCTGCCACAGACTTCTGGCAAAATTTGCTGATTTTGCTTGAAATTACTGTTTTTTTTTTTAGTTTGTTATGTGTAACTAGAGCTAGGATTTTTATGTAAATACATATTTTATTTCTTACTATGTAGATGGTCAAAAAGTAATAATCTCCACAAATTACAGCATTAGCATTTCTGCAGTTTAATATTATTCTACATATTTATACATATTTTGGTATTTCCTACATATATCTTGAGATGTTACATAAAACTTCATATTTCATGATATTTTTCTCTACTTGCATTTTAAAATGGAAAGTGGCTACATATTTTTTGTGTGTATTTTGGTTAAATACCTTACTAATAGTCTTCTTCACCCTTCCAAAAGACTTTTTCCACAGTGATGGGGAAATCCAGAGGAAATATCTTTTTTGTAAAGCAGAGTGAACTACAACTCCCACGTAATTTTGCTCATTAGTGTCACCTGCGCATTGGGGATTTTTCTAAGAATTCGAATGGTGTTCCTTTGTATTGCAGTTAAAATCCCCTCCCTTCTCACGAAACGTATTTGTCCACTCCTAACAACCTGCATTCTTGTCCTGAAATTTTTTAAAGTGATTAATTTTTGTATGAGCAGTCAATTTTATTCTGTGTAGTTGATATCATTATGGCATTGGCATCTCTGGCATCAAAGTTGAGTTTGTGGGTAAATATAGACGGTTTGTTCACAACTGATTGTAATATGTCTAGCTTGCAACAAAAGTAGTTGGTGTTCCATGAAATCATTGTTGGAGCAAAATCTATGAAGCACACAACATACAAAAAACAAGCAACTGAGTTCTTCGAAGAAGCAAGGGCTCTTAACACATATAGCAATCTTAGACCTCAAGAAATGAATTCTTCAAGTATATGTACAATTGGTTGCTAACTGTGAATATCCCATGGTTTAAACGCCAAATTCCCGAATTTGATTCTTTTTGGAAAAGTACTGCAAGCAACGTATTCCAGAGCAGTCAACATATCAAAAACATTATCTGCCTATTTGCTATGAAGGAACCTTGGAAAAACATAAGATGTAATATAGGAGATGCCTTTATATGGGATGCTGTGGTTGAAACAAAAGATTCCATGGGTTGCTTCATTGTGAACTTTGTGGGTGGCAAGTTAGACACTGAAGTTCCTTTCAATGCACATTTCATTTGCTCCAAAGTTCTGCACCATACACATCATCCCACTGCTGCAAGATTCGTGAATGACAGACTTAAAGTGTGGTGGCCTACTGGAGTTCAAGAGGAGAAAGTACTAACTTTGTATTCAGATGCGGTGGCATATATGCTGAAAGCCGCAACCTAGTTGAAAGTGTTTTACCCTAATTTAATTCATTTTTCTTGCCTGGCTCATGGACTGCAACTTGTTGAGGAGGTTAGACCCAAGTGCCCCCCAAGTGAATAAATTAATTTTGATGACAAAAAGTGTTTCTAAGAGCCCCTCATCCAGTGCAATCCTAGAAATAGCACATGCCAGACACCCTCCCCTAGAACCAGTGCCTACAAGATGAGGAACCCAGCAAGAAGTAGTCAACTTCTACAGTGAACACTTTGAAACTGTGAAATCAATTGTAGCCAAGTTCTTATCCGAGTCTGATGTTTCAGTGCATGAATCCCAGAGTGCATTCAATTGCCTACATCTGAAGCAATTTTGGCTGGTTTCTGAAGAGTATATAATGTTTAGAAACCCAGGAACTTCCTCTGCATGAATTTATGGACACAATAAGAATGCAAGCGAAAAGCTTAGTGTTCTGAAAAGGGAGGCTGGTGAAAGTGTGTCCACCAAGTTGCAGGCGGTGTTAAAAAGAACCCCTGGATTTTCGACATTTACCAGTGTCTGTCAGGTACTTAATGGAGGTAATGCAGACCCCTCTGAAAATATTCCTCTTTAGAAAATTCCATTGTTAAATTATGCATCAGTGATATCTTATGATGAAGAAAATTCCTTTTCAGCCTATAAACACATTCTGTCAGATAAAAGACAATCAATGACCCCAGAAAACATGGAAAATATTCTGTGTACTGTGCATCAAAAATCCGTTATTGTTCTAAAATATTGCAAATAAAGGTAGCTTGCAAAACTAAATATTAATTTTATATAATGTTACATATTTTAATGAATCCACACATTTTACTACAAATTTCAGTGCTTTTTGTTACATAACTATGTAGCTATTTTGCATGATGATACTGCATAAAAATCCTAGCTTTATATATAACATTGCATAAACATATATTCATAGAACAATTTCTTTACAACTTACAAGTATGAATCAATGTTCTATAATCGGATGGTTAGTGTTCTTAGATTCCACTTCAACGATAATCTAAATAACTTTGTACAAAAATATTTTAACAAATTTCACATTAATAGGAATGTTAAGTGAAGTTTTTGTTTGGATGCCTTAAATAATGGCTATCTGACTGTTAAAATTTGGACTTGTGGATCAACAACCTTGTGTGAATGTGAACAAAACACCATTACACTAGAGCTGTTTGTTTGATCTTTAAGGTTTACAACCACTCAGAAAAGTGATGCTAGAAGAAGCAGTTAAGAAGATAGTGGGAAAGAGCTCTCATAGGATTGTGAAGTCAGCTAGACAAAGGTATCAAGAGTTCATGTATTTGCTCCCAAACTGTATGTCGTGAGTAGGCCATTGTTCCCTGTAAGTAAATTTCCACATCTCATTCCTTTTTAAGGTTTCAAACATGTTTTATTCTTTGGAATCCCCATTAGTAACATCTGTGTATCTGCCAATCCCAAGATTTTACTTAGACATCAATATTACAGACATTATTCCATCTATTCTTTTAGAAAAGCAGTAGGGGTAGAAATAATGTTACCTCTTTATTACATTTAGTAGGAACATTGTGTCATTGAAGACTGTCCCATCTTGGTTCCTCGTTGCACCCTATGATCAACAATACCAAAATGGCATCTTTGCAGACAAGTGACATAAGATCAAGTAGAGCCCCATTAAGTGCATAACACCGCCCATGTTCATTGTGAGGTGCAGAAGTTTTATGTTATGCTAAGTCTTTGAAAAGTATGCAACTTTTATGTATGAGTGAACTACAAATAATAACGTGGAGATTGCATAATATATTCGAATGTTATGATGATAAATAATTAACCATTTTAACTTCATGAATTAAGTGTATATAGTGACACATTATGTGGTAAGGGTATTTGATGATATTAAAGTAGTATATCTAATCTTGCAAGAATATTATGGAATATGTCCCCAAACAATCCAGAACTACAATTTATAAAGTACATTTAAATAACTTCTAATATTAGACACCAAAATTCAGACCGTTACAATAAGAAGCAAAGGAAAACCTAATGGATACAGAATTTTTTAGAAGTACTGAGGGAGAAACAAGAAGGGATAAAAGTAGAAATGAAATTTTAGAGTAGTTGGAATTCAGAAGTCGTTAGTAAAGTTAGAAGAGAAATATTTGTAATGGTATGGTCACATAGAAAGACTAAATATGCCAAGAAGGGGCACTGCATTTACAATTTAAAGGAAAGAGACCTATGAGGTGACCCACAATAAATTTGTATTATTTTACACTCTCTGAAGAATCCTGCCAACCACACTGGTCTAGGAATAACGCTCTAGACTTATATTTGGGAGATGTGCTCTTCTTCAGTCCCTCAAGAGAAATGCCAGGATAATATACTGATTTGGCCATGACTGGTTCATTTTCAGTTAATCATTCACTAATCATCCTGTCATCTCACCCTATACAGTCTCAATACTGATAGCATCATTAAATAACCAACCAGCCTGGAGAATTCTATCTTCTGGGAAGTGATGCCATAGGGTCCTTCTTTTCTGTTTCTACTTTAGGCAATAAAAACCACAAGTTAACCTTTAAGTGCCGAAGTGCCCCGTTTGTGCCAGTCATGAGTAAGGTCGTCATGGCCAAAGTACCCAGTTTTGGCCAGTCAGGCATTTAAACTCCGCTAGTGGAAGCGCGCGCACAGTCCTAAATATTTATTTTTAAATGTAGTAATTACCAGACCGACTTGAGTAAAACCCTAATAGAGGAATTAAAATAAAACCTTACTGAACAACAGCAAATAAAAATATACATATGAGTTATGCCAAAACTTATCCACAATCCAGTAATTTTGTTGCAGATTCTGCAGATAGGTATGTTAAAAATATAGTGTAAAATTCGATGTACATACCTTTTTTGTTGTTACCTTCTTGATGTATATATAGGTTCAAATGAAACTACAGTATTCGATTTCACTACGAACGCACACAAAAGACATCACGCTCTGTATCTCAGCCACGATGCAGCTGTCTGTTCATTCAAATAGAAGGGGCAATAAGCTTTTGCAGCCCTAACGGAACATCTTATCACTGAAGAGGGGACCCCTATAGCTTTCTCTTGAATAGCCATTCTTTCATTCTTCTGACCTTCAGTCAAGTATTCGAAAATCCGAAGGGTGTAAGCAGTGCTAGCAGAAGACCAAACGATTTTATTGCTTCCATTTGTTTTATGACACCAGAGACTGCTAAAATTTGTCAAGAGTTACAAACAGAAATGAATTTATAATGCAGAACAACTCTGTGAAGAACTGGGAAACCATTTTTGCAGTATGCATCAAAATTAAAACACAAAAAATTGAAAATAGAGTACAACACTTTGTATTAAAAATTTAAAATCTTCCGTTACAATATGCGACACTATGTTCTTTTCTGATATAAACAAAGTTATTTCCATCCATTTATCATAAAAATTGAGCTAGATGGAGCATTTTTAAACACAACGCTTAAAATTGATTAAGCGCCTAACAGGAACGGACATTTAAACGCAGCGTAGCAACGGGCATTTAAACGCACACAAGCAGCAGGCATTTAAATAAACTCCGGCCAGCTCAAGCTTACCATTATTTCGAAGTCCGGCGTTTAAAGGTTAAAGCACACTGTGGCTACTTTTGGAAATTCAGCATGATACATATTTCTTACATAAACAAACACTTTTTGTTCTTTTCCAGTCTCTCTCCAACTAACTTTTTAAAAGATGTGATAACATAGAAGGATTTCAGGGTTTAATCTTATGCACTTTCTTAATAAGATTTATAATTAATTCCATCTGGAGGAATCCTGGAAAATCATAGTGGATGGATGCTCATAAATTGCTGAAAAGCATATGTAGACTATGTATTTCTGACAGCATCCAAACCTGTGTCTGTGTTACAGTAACTACAGTATAGAGAATTCACTGTCTCCAGATAACCCTGTTCCAGATAAGATGTTTGAACAGAAACATTCTGAAAGTAGTGATCAGAGGTAAGTGTATCCAATGTGTGTTTCAGAAGACTGAGCTTGGGGTGATGGTGCTTACCTGTAAAACATGTGAGCCCACTATTAAATATTCCATAGTGTGCTAAATCACACTTTTGAACTGTCATATGTTCTATATCATGAAAATCACTGCTGCTCTCACATATTAAAATTCTTAAATATTTTTAAAATATTTCTTAAAAATAGCTTCATTTTAATTTTTTTAAAGATTTTGATTTCTTGCAGTCTCAAATTATTTTTTGCAAATTTCCTTATTCTGTTCATAATGTGGCATATAGACCAGCTGCTAGGCACTGATCATGAAATAAGCAGCTATTCAAAAGCTGTTGCTATGTAATGGCTCTGTAAATAACGGGTGTTGTTAGGCAATGGCCACAACAGATTTGTAACACGCAACAATGGAGTAACTGGGAAGTGGCGTTTTCTGCGTGATCCATGCAATACCTATATGATGCATTAATAGAATAACTTTTGGGAGAGGTGTTTTTGTGTGGTCCGTGCTGAGGTGTTATAAGCAGGACAAGTATAGAATGCAGTGTGTTATCCTGCGTGGAGGCAGGGTTAAATACCTTCACCATAGCCCTGCGAGTAGTAGGAGGTGGCAAAAAGGGAAGTCTTGAATCCGAGACAGTAAAATATGGTAATAAGTCCCAGGGGACTCGGAACTGAAAATTACTGTGCTGGCGAGGACCAGCAGCAATTGTAAACAACAGACCCATCATCTTGTCAGAGAGAGCGCATTACATCAACAAACCTGCAACTGCCTGACAATAATAAAAATCTGGTTGTAAGCCCCATATGGGTTCTTTATTCCAAGACAGACTGTCCGACTGACCCTCGGTCATAATATAAGACTCAGACTCAGTGCAGTGTGTTGTGAGATAGTCACTGGCCAGTAAGGACGTGAACATTGAAGCTGAGGAAGCTATGGTGTTTGAAGTCGTTACCAGGTGACAACAGGTGAAGATACAGCAGACTGAGAAGACTTTGTACATGCTATAGTAAACTGCAGAGTGTGTTGATTACCGTTAGCGCTAGAGTTATTTGTAGTTACGTTCTGGTGGTGGCAGAAGTTGGAGTGATTAATCGATTATTGGATTAATGATTGCATTGTGTATCTATACAGCCACACTACAATGATACAACAAATACTAGAATGTCTGCTGGCTGAAATAAATGCCATGAAAGCCAAAATAGGAGCTGAAAAATAAAAACCAATTGAGAAAAATGGAAGCCATGATAGAGACTAATAACGAAGAGTTTAAGATCTTTCAAGGTATTCTTCATCTCTTGGATGGATATCTACCAAATCAGGAAAACTGCCATTTAAAAAGAAATAATAATCAAGATGAATGCCAATTGGGAAAGGCCAATATGCTAATAAGAATGCCAGGCAAAAAGAGACAAACATTTGCCTGGAAGTAACGGAGACATCTGGAGAGAAAGGAGCCAACCCTAGTGGAGATGGTGTACATAGCAGTGCAACCTGAGAACTCTAACAAAGGTCACAGTAGAAACTATTGGAGCACTGGAGGACCAACTGTCATAACATAGGACTCAGTAGGAAGGTGGTGTGAGATGGCCAGCAGCCTGGGAGTTTGTTGGAGTGAGTTGTGAGGCAGACGCCGACCAGTCAGGACATGAACATCAAGCTGAGGAAGCTACGGCATAGGAAGCCGTTACTAGGTGGCAACCGATGAAGATACATGAAATTTAGACTTTGTACATGCTGTAGTGAACTGCAGAGTGAGTGAATTAAAGTTATTTCTGTAGTTATGTGTAGTTACATTCTGTAAGATTTCAATAAATCCAATTACCAATCCAGACCCTATCTATAGTCGCACATTCACGTGATAATAATGTAAGTATAGCTGAAGATGCATAATTATTCAACTGCTAATTTGCTTATTTTTTGTTTTTTTTCTTTAATTTACCCATAATCATGCAGAAAGGGGTCATGGGATTGAGCTATATGTACTTAAAGGGCTGTTTCCAGAATACTTCATACTTGGCATAAGAAGCGGCGAGGAAAGAGTGTGATAGAATTCCCAGGTTCCTGTACAGAACCTGAAGTATCTAATGCCAAGAAGATCCCTGATAAGAGGAAGATATCATCCGAAAACCTTGGGATGGAATACATGGAATATGCAGTGACTGTCACATCGTACTGGGATGAGGAATTTATGCAGAAATTCAGCACTAAGAGTAAGTCGCTACGAGTACATCTGGTACTGTCAGTGAAAGAACTCATCCAAATGCTGTTTACATCAGTTGCTGGTAATGATATCTGGTTCTCAGCCAACTTTTGCATATTATTTCAGTTGAATATTCAGTTACATATGTAAGAATTAATTTCATATTTTCCTTTCTTTAGATGTTTCAGTGGAGTGACAAAGCCACTTCCAAATGTAAAATATGTGTTAAAAGCTCAGTCAAACAACAGCTTTTATTTGAAATAATGTGAAAGGTTACATGTTTCAACTTCAGCCTTATGTCATCATCAGACCTCTTCAATAGAATATGCAGTTTTACATGTTATTCCTGTCTACATATTTCTCAGAAAGGTCTAATAATAATGTTAGACTGATGCTCAAACATCTGACCTTTTTAATTATTACAAAGAATTATGTTTGACTAAACTTTTAACAAATAATTTATACCTATGTAAGGCAATGGAATGCTGCCATTTAAATGGGGAAAAAAAATATATATATATATACTTCCACTTATTCTTTTTCTTTTATAAAATGCATACTAACTAACTAGACTAACAACCAATTCTGGTAACAGTTAAATTATTCAGCACCCTTAATACCTAAGTCTTCTATCTGACTTGGCTGTGGGCCAGTTCTGTAAACCTTGCACCCTCAAACCCTATTTCCAGAAGAGCCACATTTTTGTTATCCTCCCATTTCCTTCTTAGTATTCCAGGAGGTCATCTTCCAAAATGTTTCCCCAGGAAAGTTCTGTATGAATATCTTGTCTGCCTCATTCCTGCTACATGATTAGCCCGTTGTAGCCCCACATATTTCACAACTGTAACCATGATAGGTGTCCTGTGTAACTCACAAAGTTCCTTGTTATATATATATATATTTGTTCTACTGTGGTTGTGCATCCTTGAGGGTGATGCCAACAACGGTTAGTTCGGTAGGTGAATGGAGTTACCTCAGGCATGTCTGCACCTCAGCTCAAGACACAGGGGCTGGCTATATACATTATTATTGTTTCACACTACGTAGGTCAGTCAAAAAGTTCCTGGAATTCCCCTGCAGATGGAGAACGAGCAATAAGATAGCACACACACTGTTGTGGTGGGAAGTTCAGAATGTCTGCTCGCAGGCACAACAGGTCTGGACAGGTTTCAGTGTACAGTGTCGTTACTGTTGGTCATTCGGCGCAATGTCGCAGTTCGAACAGCATGTGAACATCAAGTTCATGTGCAAATTGGGAAAATCTGCTTCAGAGACGCTATTGGCCCTGCAGCAAGTTTACGGTGATACTGTACTAAAGAAATCCGCAGTTTACAACCGGTTTTCCCAGTTTAAGAATGGGCAGGAGACGTTAGGGGATGACCAGCGCAGCAGGAGACCTTCGACATCCAGAACCGAAGAAATGATTGGAAATTACGACAATTGATTCGATGTGATTGAAGAATGACCATTGCGGAGTTGAAGCAAGAAGTTGGTACTGTTACTGGCCATTTCTACATGCAAGTTTTGCAGAGGTTGCACGATGTGGTTCAGAGGAAACAGCGCGACAAGTGGCAGGGACAGCGGTTTCTGCATCAAGATAACACACCGAACCACACATTGCTTGTTGTGCAGCAATTCCTCGCCGAGAAAAACATTCCTGTCATCACTCAACCACCGTACTCTCCGGATCTCGCTCTGAGTGACTTTTGGCTGTTCCCTACTCTGAAAATGGGCCTCAAGGGGACACATTTCACAACCATGGAGGACATCAAATTGAATGTGACAGCTGAGCTCCAGAAGATTCCAAAAGAAGCCTTCCTCCACTGCTTCTAGCAATGGCAGGATCAACGGAGGAAGTGTGTGTGCGTACAAGGTTCCTACTTTGAAGGTGATGAGGTAAGCGTTGCTGTATGTCCTACCATTAGAGTGCTGTACCACCATTCTGGGAACTTTTTGACTGACCCTCGTATTTACATTTTTTATCCTACAGTATGGTACAAATGGCTCTTATCCTCATCACTATTTAAGCTAATTCAGAATTCCTAAACTGATCACACTCTGCTATTATTCTATATGGAGTGCATCCACTTCCTTAGTGTGGCAGAAATGACTGCTATGAAGAGTAGAGCTCCAGTGTGTTCCATTGCTGCAGGATACTGGCTGAAGGGTCTCTGCCAATGTGCCTGTCTTAACTAGTACAGCTTTTGCTATTAACTGATTTACTTGCTCATTATGTGAACCACTGGCTAGTATTGACACTGGCCACATATCTAATTTGTGTGGAATCTGTGTGACATGCTTCACCTAGCCTAGGGATTTATTGACTCTGACAAGCTACCTCAGCATTTCACAGTGACCTAATTATTACAGCTGCAGTGACTGGGTATTGTGTCATTCCTACTCTGACACTCAACCACGGCTTCCCATATTTTAGGCAAGTCTGTCCTATATTATTACTATTTCTTCCTCACTGCAACAGTGCTATAAGTGGGCTTTGGGCCCCAGGGTTTTAATTCTCCATTATAGCCTTCAGGTCATATCAATAATATCCTAAACTGCTCACTTATTTTTCCTTCAATTTTAGTTTTACCTTCTTTTCTTACTAATCTTTCTTTGATCCTTCCACCTGCTATGTTTTCTCCTGTTCACAACTCTTTTGGTAATCTTCTACCTGACAATCCCACTATATATCCAACCACTTAAATTATATAAACCCACTTCTAGCAAATTAGCCACACCTTGTAGATCCATTTTGGCAAACCCACATTACCTGGATCTATTTTCAGCAAACCCACACCTTACAAATCACATTCTAGCAAATGAACCGTAATCTACTTATTCATTTTAGCTAATACACACTGTGTAGATCAAGTCCTAGTAAAAACACACCAACCATGTTATGTATGCATATACTCTACAGGATCTCAGTTTATCTCTCAATGGCACACAGTGTTTCATTTTCACTTTATTTCTGATGGTAGAGTAGTGGTGGTGGTGGTGGTGGTGGTGCTGCTGCTGCTGATGATGATTATGATGGTGGTGGTCAACAGCCTGTCATGGGAAGGGTATTCAAGAAAATCCACAGTAAAGCACTTTTTAATCAGAATAAAATAATAAGCTGCACTGATCAGTTCCTTAATGAATTGGTGGACACAGCATTGTTACCATGGTGACATTGGCACACTGCATCTTACAGTCCTGATATAAATCTTATGCTTCTGATAATTAAATTTTATTTCTTTGCATTAACCCTTTCAGAATAAACACACAGTTGTGTTACTGGACATTGTTTATCTCTGGGCACATCATAAAACCGAAGTATCTGACTACCATTCTTCATGAAAATGTAGGTTTTTGTCTACTTAGGAGTTATTTAATCCTTCTGAGCTTGATTCTGAGTACAGTTTATTGTAGTTGAGAAGTGCTGTGGTACACATGGTGGCAAACTTATCCTTGACTTAAACTCGAAACATATGACATAGTTAAACTTTAACGTCCAAAGTGCCCCGACTGGCCAGTGATGAGTATGGTCGTCGTGGCCAAAGTACCCTGTTTTGGCCAGTCAGGCATTTAAACTCCACTAGTGGAAGCGCGCGCACACGCCGCTAGTAGAAGCACATGCACAGTCCTAAATATTTATTTATAAATGTAGTAATTACCAGACAGACTTGAGTAAAACCATAATAGAGGGATTAAAATGATACCTAAGTGAACAATATAGGTATGAGTTATGTCCAAACTCATCCACGAGCCAGTACTTTTATTGCAGATTCTGCAGATTAATGTGTTAAAAATATACAGTAAAATTCGATGTACATACCTTTTTTGTTGTTATCTGTTTGATNTCTGCAGATTAATGCGTTAAAAATATACAGTAAAATTCGATGTACATACCTTTTTTGTTATTATCTGTTATATATATATATATATATATATAGGCTGAAATAAAACTACAGTATTCAATTTCACTATGAACGCACAGAAAACAGATCGCACTCTGTATCTCAGCCATGATGCAACTCTCTGTTCACAACCCTAGAAAGGGCAATAATCTTTACAGCTATAATGGACGGTCTTAGCGCTGAAGAAGGGGCCCCTCTAGCTTTCTCTTGAATAGCCATTCTTTCATTCTTCTGTCCTTTAGTCAAAAGATTTGAAAATCTGAAGGGTGTAAGCAGTGCTAGCAGAAGACAAATGACTTTATTGCTTCCATCTGTTTTATGACACCAGGGACTGCTAAATTGTGTCAAGTGTTACAAACAGAAATGAATTTATAGTGCAGAACAATTCTGTCATGCTGTATGCATCAAAATTAAAAGAAAAAAAAATTGAAAATAGGGTGTAACTCTTTGTATAAAAGTTTTCAAATCTTCCATTATAATATGCAACACTATGTTCTTTGCTGATACAAACAAAGTTAATTCCATCCATTTATCATAAAAATTGAGTTAGATACAGCATTTTTAAACACAAAGCTTAAATTGTTTAAATTCCCTAACAGGAATGGGCATTTAAACGCAGAGTGGCAACAGGAATTTAAATGCGCACCAGCAGCAGGCATTTAAATGAAATCCGGCCAGCTCAAGCTTACGACTATTTCAGAAGTTCGGTGTTTAAAGGTTAAGGATATCTTGCTTAAGTGGCAGCACCAATCAAAGCCTGGGTACTTTTAGAAACTCTGAACAAAATACATGTTAACTTGCTCCAGCTATTGTCAAGCTCAGAAAATCATGATATTCATTTTAAAGGTAACTCTTTGGCTGATCACTGTGCTCACAGAAGGAGGCTTATGGGGGGTTAATGTTCATTTCTACTATAAGAATGCACAAGGTGGAGATGAAAAATGGGAAGAAAACAAGAAATGAATTTTATGTCTTCTCCATATTTGTACTGCTTTGAAAACTGGCATTCCTTTAACAATTGTTTGGGTCTGGAAGGACTACAGGAGCATAAAAGTACTTCACAACCCTGCTTCATAAAGTGTATACCCTTCAGCCACTCATTTGTTTGTGTTGCAGACTACTTGCTGGAAATACAGTGCCAGCTGCAGGACATCTACTGCAAAAGGTGTGTATCTTCCATTCTTTTACTGTCAGGCTTATAATCGTAATGAAGTAGCAGTTTGCTAATGTGAGGGACCCTTCACAGAACAAAAACGTCATTCCACTCTTTATTATAGTTCACAACTATGACAACAGGCACTGCTGATATTGTTAGAGTACTGTCATAATTGACAGTTATATAATCCCATATCTTTCACCATCAATGCCACTATAATTTATTAACTTTGTTCCACTACATGTTTCGACCCTTATAGGGTCATCCTCAGGTGCTGTGATTTACACATTTTCATTATTAAATTGTAAAGAGTGTTTTCATATTTACATACATACGCTTAAAATGATGGGATGGTATGGATTGGATTGATCTGGCTCAGAATAGGGACCAGTGGAAGGCTCTTGTGAACACAGTAATGAACCTTCGGGTTTCATAAAATGCTGGGAAATTCTTGAGTAGCTGCAGATTTAGCTTCTCCTCAAGAAGGGCTCAGCTCCATAAGTAAGTAAGGCTTAAAATGTCTACTTTCTATGTACATCTATATTCTAACTGCTAGATGTTGATTTAAATACAAGTTATATATAAATTAAAAATTTATTTTACTAATTTAAAAGTGTCATATTGTTTATTCAGCTTAGTGTCTCTTGCTGTAGTAGACCACCCATCTTTTCATCTGATTTTTCTATTATTGGCTAGATTCTTTTGTCTAAACTGTTTCTTGAGCACGAATTTATCTCCTTTCTTATTACCAGGATGTCAATCTATAATAATTTATGTGTATTTATAATAATATTATACTATAACTTATGATAGGAAGACAACAAAATATGTTACAGTTACCATATATGCAGTAGCGTAGTGGTTGAGGCACTATGCTACAAGCCGGAAGGTTGCGGGTTCAGGTCCCGTTGAGATTATTGAATTTTTTCAATTGACCTAGTCCTTCCAGCCGCACTATGGCCCTGGGGTTCCCTCAGCCTCTAGCAGAAATGAGCACCAGAAATTAATTAAATAATTTTCCTGGGGAGTAAAGCACAGCCAGCGCATAAGGCTGACAATCTTACCACCATCTTTGAGCCGACTGTCTAGATAATGTGGGACCCTCAATGTCTCACAACCCTATGGGCCTTTCAATCATTAATTCATTTCCTTTATTTTCCATATATCCATACAGGCAAAAATCCTAGGATGTGGAAATAGTCCTTCACGGCCTGGTACAGGGATGGCTTTACTTTTTACTTTACTTTATGATGGGCACTTGTAACCCAATATATGACATCTTAATAAAGGCAAATCCAAACATTCACAACCCAGCCCATTCCAGAACTCTCTACCAGCCCCCACACCACTCCACCCCCCTAAATACTTCCACACTCCTATGCCCTTACTCCTACACTCGCCCCATATCCTGTGACAAGAAGATAGAAACTTTAAAATGTGATAAGTAGTAGTAGTACAGAACACGCAGCAAAGCATACCACATAAACTAGACAACACAACAACAGTAACAGTAAGTAATTATGGAAATACTGTAATAATAAATTAGTTCTTGGAAAACCAATTGTAAGTTATGTATGATATTATTACTAATACACATAAATTATTAGAGAACGACATTCTGGTTATTAGAAAAAAAGACAAATTAGTGCTCAAGAAACAGTTAACACAAACGNGCCGCACTATGGCCCTGGGGTTCCCTCAGCCTCTAGCAGAAATGAGCACCAGGAATTAATTAAATAATTTTCCTGGGGAGTAAAGCACAGCCAGCGCATAAGGCTGACAATCTTACCACCATCTTTGAGCCGACTGTCTAGAAAATTTGGAACTTTAATAGTGGCAACACTGCTGTAGAGACTCCATGCAATGGAACCAAATAATGTCACTTATACCACACGTTAGTTACATACCTACCTTACCTCTGAGCAAATGGACTCTCCTTTCCCACATCACGTGCATGCGCAGTGACGAGAAGAACATAGCCTCGTGTTAACTGGGGGTCTAATGAAGTGTTGTCACAATGTTTTCGAAACAGGAACAGTTGAGTTGGATAAAAATTGAATGTGCCAGAGGCCATACAGCATGACAATGTCATCAAGGTCTTCAAGAGGCTTGTGGGGAATCTGCATTGGCTTACAGAACAGTGGCAAGGTGGAACCACCACAAAAATCAAAAGGTCGTCAGAAACCCAGCAATGTGAAAGTTATGGTGATTCTCATGTATGACTGTGATGGTGATATCCTAACGCATAACGTTCCCCAACAGCAGATTGTCAATGCACAGTATTACTGTTCATTTCTGGAACACAACCTGTGACCAAGTTTGAGAAAGAAGCGGCGACACTTTCTGCAGAACACACCCCTCATTTTTCAGGACAATGCTTGGCCACATGCAGCGCAAGCTGTGGCTGATTTGTTTGATCGATGGGGCTGGGAAGTGCTGTACCATCCACCATACTCCCTGGACTTAAGCCCTTATGACTTCGACTTGATTCCTAAGATGAAGGAACCACTTCATGACATTCACTTCAGAACTGTTCCAGAGATTCTTCAGGCAGCAGACCTCTCCATTCAAACTATCAACACAACAGGCGCTGCTAAAGGTATCCTACGACTTCCACATCGCTGGCAACGGGGTGTACACAATGCTGGTGACCACATTGAAGGACAGTAAAACTTCAAAACATGCATCTATTTTGTATCAGTTGTAAATAAATAGGTACCACTATTAAAGTCCCAACCCTCGTATATAACTTATTTCAATCAACGTCTAGCAGTTAGAATATAAATGTACATAGAAAGTAGTCATTTTAAGTCTGTGTATGTAAATATGAATACAAGTTTTACAGTTAAATAATGAAAATGTGTTACATAACATTACATTACATTGTATTGCATTCCAAGAATCCAAAGTTAGTCTAAATGACTGTAGGATGTGGAATATGTCATATAAATACAAAGATATATGTACAGTACCAATGGAGTTCTCACAAAAGAGAAACTAAGAATATACAGTGACTACACATAAGTCTATTTAATGATACATAAGTTATTTTCTAGACAACAGGTATTCATCAACAGAGTAGAATGAATGTGTATTTAAGTATCGTTTCAGTGCTATTTTAAATCATGCTTTTGCATTCATAAGATTTTTGAGATCAGATGTCAGGTTATTAAAAATTTAATCCCAGCATAATATGTGCTTTTCTGAAAGCATGAGAGGTTAACAATTGGTCTATGAAGACAGTATTTGTGTCTTGAGTTAACACTGTGTACATCCGCATTATTCTGCAAATGTTCTTTGTTATTTGTAATGAAGTTTATTAATGAATATATATATTCACAAGGAAAAGTTAAGATCTGTATTCTCTTCAATAGATCTCTACAGGAATTACGGGAAATTATTCCATACTTCATTAAAAAGTGAAAGTAAGCAAAGTAGATTGATTTTAGAATGTCAATGTTACTGATATGTAACATGAATCTAACTGCATAACATGCTTTACTTATCTTTGGAATCAACTGATTGATATGGTTTTTCCAGTTTAAATGATTATCAATTTGCAAGCCAAGGAATTTTGTGTTTACTCCCTCTTCTATATATCTATCATTATATCCAATGTTTAATGGATATTGTGGTGAGCTTTTGCTATAAATTTTATTACATTTGTTTTTTCTAGGTTCAGGGACAGCTTATTTGCAGAAAACCATTTACTCATTTGCAAAAGAACCTTGCTTGATAACATGCAGAAATCATCTAAATTTATACCAGAAACTATAACACTAGTGTCATCTGCAAATATTATAGGTATTTATGAGGTCCTTAGTGTAGGAGGTAGGTCGTTTATATAAATTAAGAAAAACAAAGGCCCCAAAATTGACCCCTGTGGAACTCCATGTTTTATTATTCCCCAGTTAAAGTAGGTACTTTGGATAGAATTTGATGATTTTATTTCAGTCTATTAGGTAGGATCTGAACGAACTTAACGTTGCTCCTTGAATGCCAAAAAAATGTAATTTAGTTAATAAAATTTCATGATTTACACAGTCAAAAGCTTTTGCCAAGTCACAGAATATTCCACCAACGTGCATTTTTTTATTAATAGATTTCAACACACTGTCTGTTAGCTTAGAGGGTGCATTTTCAATGGAAATTCCCTTCCTAAAGCCCAACTGTTCTGGGACTAGTATATTGTTACTCTGAAAATAATGGCTTAACCCAGTGGTTCTCAAACTGTGGGGCGCGACCACCAAGGGGCGGGGGCGAAAGGCTTGAAAAGGGGGCACAGCATACTTTCCTATAGAAAAAAATTAAAACTGCCCTAAATCAATTAGAAAAGTAACAAAAAATAAAAATACATATAGAAAAACTTTGATGAGTACAGGCTTTAATTATCATGAATTTTAAAATAACTAATAATTATTCTCTTTACCGGCAATTATAAAACGCGTATGCCAGAGACAGCGTTGATAGTTCGGCAGCAGCCGCATCCTCTGAAATCCTCTGAAGTCTAGACTTTTTAAAATGCTGTGTGAGGAAATGGGTGCCGAACACACTGCTCTCTTGTTTTTTAGTGATGCTCGATGGCTTGCAAGAGGCAAGGTATTAAAGAGAATTTAAGCTGAGGCATGAGGTGTTCTGTTTTTTAAATGGGGAAAATCACTCACTGGCAGACAGTTTCAGCAACAAGGATTTTTTATTGAAAATGGCTTACCTCACAGATATATTTGAGAAACTAAATATCCTCAGTACTTCACTTCAAGGGAATGAGGCAACTGTACTTTCTTGGAATGACAAAGTGAAGGCATTCATGAGAAAATTAGAGCTCTGGAGAAACAGTATGGAAAGTGACACGCTAGACATGTTCCCTACTCTAGTGTCAATGGTACAAGACACTGATAATCCAGTGCTTCCAATGGACATAAAAAAGCTGCCTACTTGATCATCTCATAATGTTGAAAGTTCATTTTGAAAAATACTTTTGCAGTGATTTTGATAAATTTAATTGGATTAAAAATCCATTCAAAAATGCTCCTGGGCCATCATCTCTGAAGGTAAATGAGCAAGAACTACTCATCGGTCTCACTAGTGATACTTCATTAAAAAGTAAATTTAAGAAATTGTCTTTGTTGGAGTTCTGGATACATATTGGCAAGGAATTCCCAACTTTGAGCCAAAAAGCATTGAAGATCCTGATGCCTTTCGCAACAACTTACTTATGCGAGACAGGCTTTTCTGCTTTGGCAGCTATAAAGTCAAAGTATCATTCAAGGCTAAATATTGCTAAAGAAGTTAAGAGTGGCCATTTCCGATATTACACCACATTCTGATAAACTTTGTTCTCAAAAGCAGGCCCATCCATCACACTGAACTTTGACATTTAAATGTTTGATTTTTTTTGCAGAAAAAATTAAATACTTGTTAGTTAAATATCATTTCATTTCAATATATATTTTGGTTAATTGCAAGTGTTAAAACTACATTTTTATTGTAGGCCTAATATTGTGATACTTTAATTTTGAGTAATAAAACTGCTAAATAGTATGTAGAAAAACACAAAATAAACTGAATAAAACGTCAAACATACCATGACTTCTATTTTGATAAAAAAAAAACAGGCTGGGGGCCTGAGAGTATTTTCTCTTGTCAGGGGGCTCAGAGGTAAGATGTTTGAGAACCATTGGCTTAACCTATTGTGCATAACTTTTTCAAGAACTTTAGAGAAAGTAGTTAGCAGTGAAATTGGTCTGTAGTTTGACATACTAGTCTTGTCCCCTTTTTTATAGTGGTCTTACTACTGAAATATTAAGAGGAGCAGGAAAGATTCCTGTGGATACTGAGTGATTACAGATGTGAGTTAATGGGCTACTGATCAGAGATGCACAAATTTTTAAAATTTTACTTGTTATTGCATCATAACCTGAAGAGTTTTTTGTTTTGAGGGAATGTATTATACTTTTTATTCTAGTTTCAGTGGTTGGAATGGTTTTAATACCAGGGAATTTTCTAGGAAATACCTCTCTTAAAAATGAAATTACATTATCTCCCACTTCTTGATGCAAATTTATATTTTCTGTAATTGTTAGAAAAAAGTATTGAAGGCATCTACAATTTCTCCTGGGTCCTCAACTTTTTCATCATTTATAAGGAGAGATGGTATCTGTTCAGTCAGATGTGATTTTCCTGTTTCATGTTTTACTATATTCCAGGTTGATTTTATCTGATTATTCGTGTAAATCACAACACCTGAGGATGACTATATAAGGGTCAAAACATGCAGTGGAACAAAGTTAACAAATTATAGTTGAGTTGACGTTGAAATTTGTATTATTAGTTATACTCATGCAAGAGGATGCAAACATTAAAAAGCACATATTTTTGTTGTTACATCCTTTAAATGGGGAATAATTTATAATGATTTAAGTAAATTTTGTATGTATTTTAAGAAAGAAATTTATAACTATTCAAATTTGGAACATTTATTTTGTATGTGTCGCATGCAACTTTAAGTAATCCAGAGACTTTTGAAAGGCTGTCAGGTCTGTAAAAAATGTCCTTCCTTTCTTGCTTTCTTGACTACTGTTTGCTGCAGAAAGCTGTTTGCAAGTCTTGGGAGAGAGAGGCTATTGGAGATGAATATGGAGGCCCCTCTAGTGCAACTTGACAAGCCATTGTCAGGTAAGCCACACTTAGCTGATCATTATAGTGAATTTGGAGGAAATACTTTGTCAACTGGACTGAACTGGTTAAGAGCAGTCCCAGTGGTAGTCAGCAGTTTCAAATGTTTGTGTTCTGTTATCGGAGATTTAATTAATCTGGCAGTTAGTTTCTCTAAGTCATACACCATATAGATAGCACAATGCTCTGTTAATAAAACCAACATGGAGGATCACAAAACAAAACAATTTAAGGAAATCCCTTTATGTTATGAATATGTCTGGGAACACTGGCCACATGCTATGCATTTACACCAGACAGGAAATTTATGAGTGGTTTGAAATTAGTGATGTACGTATAATACATAATTCCAATAATTTTAGCAAGTTGAAACAGACATGCTACCATTTGAGGAGCACAACAATGTACAAAGCATGACAGTTTGTCCATTCTGTCTATATAACCTGTAATAACGAACTTCACTTGTAATTTACACAATGAATTCCTCTATAAGAAATATTCTTATAAAGAATATATGGACATACCCTTACTACATAGTGATTGACAACACACAAATGAAAAATATGCAGTATACAGAGTACTGTAACAGCATTCATGTGAAAATCAATAATAATAAATTAAGGTAAAAAAAGTAAAACTATCCCTGTAACAGGCTGTAAAGGCCCTTAAGGTTGTGAGACATTGAGGCTCCCACATTTTCTCTAGACAATCAGCTCACAGATGGCAGTACAATTGTCAGCCTTATGCGCCAGCCGCCTTTTACCTGCCAGGAAGATTCCTGGTACTCATTTCTGTTAGAGGCTGAGTCGAACACAGGGTCACAGTGCAGCTGTAAGGAATAGGGAAATTGAAAAAAAATCCACCTCATTGGGACTCGAACCCATGGCCTTTCAGCTTGTGGCAAAATGCCTCAACCAACTACACTACAATGTGGCCCAATTATAATTATAATATAATTAATTCATTTTGTTTCAGTTTTATTGTATTTCACTCTTAATTGACTGTGTTTTATTACTTCAAATAATCTATATAGTTCACAAGGTGGATCCCCATTGAGTAATTTACATTATAGGAAACTAGTTCTTCTAATGCTATGCAGATTTAGTGGATACCGCAGATATGAAATATATTTCATCCACCTGATGGTGACTGACTCTAGGTCAACATATAGTGGCACAACAGTATATCATAACAGTACGTACTGATTGTGTGACAGCTATTGCAGTTAGTAATTAAATATAAACAAGATGAACAAATGCAAAAATAAAAACTGTATGTTTCAGCTGAGCGGACACAGACATCTTGGTTGCCTGCAGTAAGTGACAGCTCCTCTCTGACTTTCTCACCCCCAATCCCACTGCCCACCCCAATTTTAGATCCACTACAGTATCTCAGGAAGGTTTTTCCCAAAGTTGAAGCTGAAAACCCACATCAGCTTCGAAAGGAAAATATTCCCCCTGCAAAGCATTTGGATGTTGGTCCTAGACAGCAGGCACATGACAACTTCCAGCAGCATGGCCAAGACCGTAGAACATCAGCTTCCCTTGAGCTTCATTCTACACTCCCTTTGTTGCCTGAACATACACTGAAACATGGCACTATTGATCCCAGTGCATCAGACGAGATGTACAGGGTGGGTACTCTCATTTCCTTCACACAGCTACTATTAGTTCATTAACTTCAGGCCATAGGGAATGCAGATTGTTCTAATTTTAGATTTTCAATAGACATTGACAAATTTGGCTCACAGCACGTCATTCACTCAAGTTAAATTATAATTTGAAATTATTAGTTCACAGATTTTTTCAGAATTTTGATTCCTGCATTTCATTTTTATTGCCATTGCTACTGAAGGTAGATCTGTATTGTTAGCACACATTTTGTAATCATAAATGAAAAGTCCAGTCAGCATAAATCTGACGACACTTTGTCTACATAACCAAGATCGCATATGTAATGTGTATGTATGTACTGACAGAAGCATTCTTGTGTGCAGACTTTCACTTTCATGCCTACTCATCACAGGGATAATGTTATGGGCATAGAGTTGATATGATTATATGACGGATTGTGTTGCAGGTTGTGAGTCTGTATGTCCCATGCAAATTCTCACTCTCCATGGACACAGCTGATGTGAACTTCAAGTACTATCCCCACACATTCTGAAAAGTACATATGTTGGCTGGATGGAGGTTGTGATCCATGCAAAGATATACATAATGTACTTGTGCAGCAGCTATTAGTTACATGAATGCACTGTATATATAGACATATGGCAGTCACTTTACTATTGGTGATGAAGAAGCTCAAAGTGTAATTACAATGAATTCGATTTGTTTCATTTTTTGGTCCGTCACACTAACAGTTACAATTATAAAAGACAAGTCCGTCCAGTGTGACTATTTCAGTTTTCTCACTTTATGAAATAGTCACACTGGACGGACTTGTCTTTTATAATTGTACAATGAATTCATTTATATTATCTTCTGCAATACCTTTCTATCAATTTGCAACATTATGCAGAAATCAACAGTGGCCGTTCTTACTCCCAGTATCAGGAAAACATGGGCAGTGTTTTGAATTTGGTATTAACTGTAAAATTACTTTGAACTTTTGCAGAGACATAAACAGGGAGAAGTGTAATATTAAAATTTTGAAGATGTGGTCTTTACTGTTGACAATGTAATTTGTGATGGAATCTTAATCATAGCAAATTTTCAGTTTAAGTTAGCCCCTGTAGCAGTATCATTACTTGTAAGAAATTAGGCAGCATGGTCTGATAGGCCATTAAATCTTGTACTATCCACAAATATATTATCAGCTGCTGTAGTTAAATCACTTGGAATGTGACAGATTTTATTTAACAAGCAGAGTTTATCTGGTTTTCTGTTTTCATTGAGATAGTCAATATGTACTTATGAACTCAGTTTTGAGTTGTACAGATATGTGGAATACCGTCTAGTCTGTGATTACGTGATTAAGCAACTGTGACAGAGCTTTGTACAATCTTGATATAATTAAATTAAATGCTTTATTTTCTGGTTGAACTGCATAAATTTTGCACTTTACAGTGATGAGGAATGACAGTTTTGTTGAAAGAGTGATCTTTCTTGACACACACCTTCCCTGTAGATTTTTCACTGAAAAATGTAACCTAATAAGTAACCAGCTACTGTGAGACGCAGAAGTTCCTGTTTCACCATGTGATGTGATGTGGCAACTGAGCGTGAGAAACTAGTAGTGATAATGGAATCACATTAATAAATTTTGATGTATCAGAAATCTGTCAAGAACGTTGTTCTCTGTCACAACTTTCATATTTATCACTTGACTTTACAGGAAGAGACACAAAAATTTTTCTTGATACAAGATGGCATTCAAGTATAACTGTATCTGTTTTGTTTTTCTCGTTTATTTATGGTTTGATTGACGATCCTTTCAATAATTCAGATTATACAGAGTGTAAATAAATATATGTAACAAAGATCTGTAGTAGGTAGATGGGTTCAAACTGATCATATTTTCTTAATACCCCCATGTCCAGAAACGCTTCTTTGGCACTATGGGTCACAGAATTTTCTGAGAGGTTGCATAAATTTTAGGGGATATCATTATTTTTTCATTATAAAAGTTGCTCAAAATGGCAGTCACCGACTTCATTGCATGTTCTGCACTGCCTGGCCATGCTGAACTATTTGAAAGTTTCCTGGCATTTCCTGGATGGTTCCAGCTGCTACTGCAATTCTTGCCACCAAATCATGTTGTGTCTCCAGTAGTCTCATACACCAGGCTTTGTGTGTACCCCCAGAGAAAGAAATCCAATGGAGTCAAATCAGGGGAGCAAAGGGGCCAGGTTATAGGGCCTCCACATCCAACCCATCTGTTCCCAAAGGTTTCATCCAAATACTCGTGGACATCATATATACACACACACATACCCAGCAGGCCCAGCAGTATAACACACACAGTCACAGGAGCAAGACACAACACAAAGCACAATACACACACGATAGTGAAAGAGTGCTCTGACAGAAGAGGATAGGTGTGACTCGCGTAGTGAGATACGACGTAGGAATGAAAAATCTTGAACAATTTTAATATTTTTAACATTTAACATTTATCAATATATATGATAAATATATATTTTAGTTATCTTAATATGAAGACGACAAGGCATGCAATGAACTAGTTTAGCGTAAATCGAATAAGCACCTGAAGATGGCACTTTTGTGCCGAAACATGTAGTGCGAGAGAGAGGAGGAGATAGATGAGTGTATGCACTGGAAGACGGTTGAAATAAATCATGGACTTAAATCAGTGCAACAGGACGCTAAAATATAACAAATTTAGGTTTGTCACCCTGCCTTCTGAGCATGCATGCTTGGAGTTGGTACTGCTGTGGTCACATGATCGAAGTTTGACCTTGATCGCGTCATTTTCCTTGATTCTGTGACAGTGTAAACATGGCCGCTCTGCTAGTAGTGTGCACCAAGGAGGAACAAAGAACAGTGATCCAATTTCTCTGGTGGAAGGTGTCAGGGGCTGAAATTCATCAGAGTCTTTCAACACAATACAGAAACAGTGCTCTACCTCATAGAAGTGTGTATGAGTGGATCGAGAAGTTTAAAAGTGGTCGGACAAGCGTGACACACGAAGAGGGAGCAGTACGCCCGTCAACCTCCACCAGTGATGAGATGATTCAGCAAGCTCGAGAGATGGTACTGGTGAACCGGCGAGTTACTGTCAATGAGGTAGCATGTTCTCTGCAGATTAGTCATGGTTCTGCTTATGAAATCATCCACGACGAGCTCGGCTTCCATAATGTTGTGCGAGATGGGTGCCACGAGAGCTTACCGCAGAGCACAAGCACAAACATGTTGAGATCTGCCAACGCTTACTCGACTGCTACAACAATGAAGGCAAAGAATTTTTAAGCAGAATAGTTACAAGAAATGAAACGTGGGTCCATCACTATGAGCCAGAATCCAAAAGCCAGAGCATGGCGTGGAAACACCTGGGATCACTAACAAGGAAGAAATTCAAGACTCAATCTTCCTCAGGAAAGGTGAAGCTAACCATTATTTGGGACTCAAACAGGCCTATACTGGAAAAAGAATATACGATCAACAGTGATTTGCTGGCCAACAATCTGAAGCCAAGAGTTCGCACCAAACGCCGAGGCCTATTGTCAAAGAAAGTGTTGTTGTTGCATGACAATGCATGCACACACATGGTCGGTCAGACCATTGAAACCATTAACCATTTGGGTTTTCATGTGCTGGAACATCCTGCCTACAGCCCAGATCTCGCTCCTTCCGACTATAATCTCTTTGGACTGCTAAAAGATGCTTTGCGGGGTTGTCGATTTTCTACGGACAAAGTAGTGTGGGGAGCAGTGCATAAATGGTTGTGCGACCATACCGAAAACCTTGTTCTTGGAAGGAATACGCAAGCTTGTGGACCGCTGGACCAAAGTGTGTCTAAAAGGAAGGAGACTATGTAGAAAAATGACGTACTTGTTGAACCCCTACTTTTGTTTATATAAATTTGAAAAAACAAGATTGAGAATAATTTTTTACTTCCCTACGTATGATCACACTGAACCCATCTATCTACCACAGAGTGTTGTACATTCTGTATAGTGTCAAATGATAATAGTCATTAAATAATGCATCAGAATAGATGTGGAAGGCAGCATTTGTGGTATAGTTTTGGGTACGATCCCAGCACATGCTTGGATAAACTGAGGAAAACCAGGACAGCTGTCTTTGGTCTGATTTCAATTCAGTGCTTCTGAAATTCAAAGCAAACGAGCTACACACATGACCGTGACATTCAATAAGTGTACTCGATGTTCTTTCGTTTGGAGGAGGTGACTGTGATACATGGTGATACTGGCCACTTTCCGTTAGTTGCAGAAATTAGGAAGAGATTGTCAGCCTGTAAATAAGCTACGCAGACTGGTTGTTTCTGAACTGTGCACCACTTACAACGACCACAAGTGTGGTGCGTGCTATTATGTTGCTAACTGATCACTCGGCAACGCATACTTATATGGAGGAAAGTAATATAATATGTACAATTGGAACGCTGCATACTAATTTTCGTTTCATTCGCCTCTGTAGTATAGTGGTCAGAGTTCCTGACTACAGATCCAGAGGTCCCGGGTTCGATCCCCAGCGCTACCAGATTTTCTGAGAAGTAGTGGGTTTGGAACGGGGTCTAATCAGCCTCGTGATGATAAATGAGGAGCTGTTTCATGGAAATAGCAGCTCCAGTCTAGTAACCCGAGATTAACAGCCGTGGGAATCCGTTGCGCTGACCACGTGACACTCTCTATCCGCTAAAGTTGGCACTAACTTCGCTGACAAGCAGCGGTCGCTCGGTCGCTATAGTTCGCTTGCGTACTACGGGCCACAAGGTTTATTTTATCAAATATTAAAAATGGTCCCACCTTCCAACCGCTTATAATTTTTTCACTAAGTGGCGAAATGGAGCATTTTGGTCAACTGAATCGATGAATTTTATGAATTGTGCCGCAAAAGAGTGGACGAGAAAACAATTAGCGAAACTGAACACAAACATATTCAAAATACAGAAAATGGAAGAATGAAATTACTAGGGTCCAATACAGCGTCACCGAGTACCTGTTGACCACTGTTGACTTCTTGTCCCTGCTATCCATGGTTTACAAACTGTACCACCGATATCGATTGTGCGAACTACAACTGTTGCATACACGATATCCTAGATCCTGTGTCATTGATCCTTTTGTACTTCGTTGCGCTTTGTTGACATCAGATTCGGAAAACGGCTCAGCAGAATTCGCGATCCGTAAGGTTTGTTCCTTTGGTTTCGAAACGCGTCTGATGACATGCATATAGATGCGTAGTGTCGGTCGTGCTCGTCGTGCCATCGTGCTAGATGTTTAATCGAAGACAGCGGGTAAGACTGTTTAATAGGGTTACAGTTAATTTTTTAAATTGTATATTGAAGGCAGAGGAACAGCGAAATTCATGTCCTTCTGATGTCTAACGAAATGAAAATTTTATGGTTATATATATATAAACGGTGACGATTCGTATTTTCAAATGTGGGTGTTGTGTAGTATTAATGATCCATATATACATATGCTAACAAACGTATGCCCCGTAACTTTGAATGGCTTTTGAGGGTGGAGGGTTTTTGTAAATTAAAATAATCCAGGTTACCCGAAGTAGGTGATTACCATATTATAAACTTGCACTTAGAAAATTGTAAAAAAGGAAGGCATGAGAGGTAATATGAATGAACAAAGACGTCAGAAAATTAAATTCAAAATCTAGAACTTACCTATAAGAATGAGATGATTAAACAGATGTGATGTAAAAGAACTAGTCTTGCTGCATATAGGCATACTCTTGTTTGCATTTTACCACTTCAGCCCTGAGGTGTTGATAGAGAAGGAGAAGACTGTGCTTTTCATGGTGATGTGCAGTAGGTTCAGTGGAATGTGAGCTATGGCCTTGTTCAGTAGCTTTGCTGCTGCACCTGCCACAGGATGTAGTTCAGCCTCTGTTTATGTGTTCAGTAGTACAGAGAAGGCGGTTCCCTTATTTGTACCACTATCACTAGCAGACACTGTTGTTACCCTCCCTTTCATGCATCTCAGCTGTGGCATACAGAACAACTTATAACTTTAGGAAGATTGATGGTTCGATTATGGACAGACTTTTCTTTGTAAGATTTGTACTGTTTTACAGAGCTTCTATTGAGGAAATTTCTGACATGCATTCTGTACTTTATGCAGAAAGTGACAGTTGCATTATCATTTAACTTGTGGATTCTCAAACAGTGGGTTGTGACATGCCTAGGGTTTTCCCACCTGTTGTGAGGGGGCTTACAAAGTTCGCAACAATTATTTACAATATAATTCTACCCATGCACATTTCCAAATAAGTAAACAATAAGATTTAATATACTTGCTTTCTGAAAATGTAGCTGCATGTAGTGAAACATTTAAGATACTTTTTTTGGGACTGGAGAAACATTTTTTAGGTACTGTAAGTGGGAAATGTTGTTTAGATTCCTGCTATCATACAACTTGATAGACATAAGAGATGATGTGCAGAGGAACATGTTCTAGCTCACTATAGGTATACAGAGTCTGTAAACCTATTTAGATTCATGCTGTCACTGTACAGCCCAATAGAGACCTGCAGCTCAGGTAAATGTATGAATTATTTTAGGGCTGTATGTGCTGCCATTTGAATTCACTTCATCCTGGCATTTTCACTTACCTGCTGCTTATAAAATATGGTTTTAGTGTGTGCAGTGCACCATGTTTAATTTTACTTCAGTCTACCGCTCTGTGTCAACCAAAGTGACTCTGGGACCCACCCAGTCTCCTATCTAGTGGGTAGCAGGGGCTCTTTCCCCCGGTAGTGAAGTTGCCAGGGTGTGGAGCTGACCACTCAACTCCAGCTAGTGCTGAGGTCAAGAAAACTTGGGTCTGTACATCCACTCCCCCATACACCTTCATGGCATGGTGCGTAATTAGTTAAGCACATGGAAAACTATGCGTCTATATTTTACAGCCTAGTGCATTGGGGTGTAAAGTTTAATTTCTTGCCATCGGCAGTACCACATGCTGGGAAGTGTGATGGGAGTGATACTGGCACCATTCAATGACAGATCATGAAATTTTATATGGTGACTGATATAGCAAATCTGTACTTTCTTTTCTATTTGATGGCAATATCTGATGAACCGTAGTTGGGCAGGTACAGTTTGTTACGGCAGTAGATTATAAATGTGACTGTAACGGCTGCACAAAACTTTCTTTTTTGTGTTGAATATTATGAACATGAATGAAACTTTGAGGCTGTCTTGACATCTTTAACACAGTGAAAATGTTTACTACTACAGATTTTGCACACTGCTGGTTTTGCTGTACATTTTAATAAGTTAGAAATTATTTTCTTCCGTGCAGCATCTCATTTCTTGGTTGTTAATCAGATGCAGCAGCACGACACCAGTAGTCATGTTTCTTTCATATGGACCTTGTTTGTTGCCAGGCAGGGAAAGAGAAGGTCCTGCCCCAGCTGCTTGGCAGCAATGCAGATCCTGACAGCAATACAGTGCAGCAGTTTGAGCTGGAATTGCAGTGGTGTATCCAGCAACTAGAGAGAGCACTTGCCTCAAAGAAGATGGCCCATAAACATGGTAAATTATCTCTGCAGACCTTACAGAATGCTTTTACTAGGGGCATTCAAAAATGATTGACACTAAATGTTTTTTCTTCACAGTAACCATTTATTGAAACAAAATACATACAGATTATATTAGAGGCATTCCCTGCCAATGTTTCTGCACCTTTGCCCTCGTTCTGGCAGTTTCTGTGCTTGCACAGCGAACCATTCTCTGGGGTATCCCGGCGCCACTGCTGGACAACTGCCTGAAGCTCGTCATTGGAGGTGAATGTCTTACCCCGCATGACGTATTTCATTGCATCGAATAGAGCGTAGTCACTAGGGGCAAGATTGAGCGAGTATGGCAGATGAGGTAGCATGGTGTACCTTAGAGCACCCAGGGTGTCAGTGGTCTGCTGACTGATGTGTGGCCATGCATTGTCATGTTTGGAGAAGAATGCCGCACCCCCATTTTCCGTGGTGGCGTTGCTGAATGTGTAGGTGGAGTTGGCACAGTGAATTGCAGTACCGATCACTGTTGATGGTTGTATTGGGGGCAGCCAATCCAACAGAAGGATCCCCTCCTGATCCAAGAACACAGTCACCATTTGCTTCTGGACGAATGGTCCTGGTCGTGACTTCTTGGGAGGAGGGCTTCCAGTGTGCTTCCACTCCAGGGATTGGCGTTTCTTTTCTGGAGTCTCGTGTCAGAACCATGACTTGACGACGGTGACTAGACGCTTAAAGAACTCTGCCGGATCCGCGCTATAGAGCTGCAGCAATTGTTGGCATGTCTCCACACGCTTCTGCTTCTGTGCAATGGTGAGAGAATGGGGCACCCATTGAGCACAGACCTTTTTCATCTTCAAGTCCTGATGGATGATGGTGTGCAGTGTTCCGCATGACAAACCTGTTGTGTTCTCTAGATCATCGAAAGTGATGCGCATGTTCTCTAGTATCAAGTTGGACATGTGCTGGGTACTGTCCGGTGTGCATGCTGTTGCTGGACGGCCACCGCTTTTGCCTTTTCCAGCACAGTCCTTGCCATATTTGAACTCTGCTATCCAGCAAAACACGGTTCTGTGACTTGGTGCTGCATCCCCACATACGGCTGCTAACCTCGTGTGAATGTGTGAAGCAGCCACTCCTTCCCTCCAGAGAAACCACCAGTCCACCGTTGCCTGTTATTGCCTGCTTCCGTGATGTCTGAGCAGTGTCCATGACTGCACCTGCACACCACCACGAATGATGCAGCACTGTTCGACCTGTGCACAGTAGCAATGTCATCTCGTGGCCATAGGCGGCAATATAGTATGTCTTCCCACATACACTGGCTCACATTTGACACTGCTACTTTTCCGGAGTTATGGAGGGAGTGTCATTCATTTTTGAATGACCTAAATATATTTTGGAGCCTGATATCATTATATTGTCACGTGTTTATGGCTCCATGACCAATAATATCTGGTTCTGGGTTGGATTTATTAATACCTTCTATTACAATCACCCTTAATCACAATCAATTACTGCCTAAGACTCTCTCCATTCTGATTGGACTGTGACTGTCTTCTCTTCTTGTCTTTCTTCTTTTGTGACTAAATTGGTTCTGATTTACAAATCACGCTCACCTGGTTTACAAGTGAATCATGAAAGATGAATGACAAATTCTTATCTGAATGGCTGATTATTTAGTCTCGTTTGTCCTAGGAAATGTTTGTTGACAGTTCATCTACACGGAAACGTATGTTGAATGTTTGTTGACATGGAAACGTGTTTTGTCAGTCAGTTTCCTAGAGACAGCCTGTGTGTCACAATGTTGTAGCAAGTATTCCATGCCAAACCAACAAATATTGCCAGAAGTATGTGCAGATGAATTTTTGTATTTGAATGGAGCTTGGTATAACCATACGGTGGTTTGACATAGGTAAAAGTGCATAACATTTTGTCATATAACTCAGTGGTATCGAAGACAGAGAATGCTAAAGTATATATGATGATAGCTGTTTGCACATACAGTCACAGAAACATTAAATTATAAAAAAAAAAAAATTATCTTTGAAATTATTGGAGAAGTCTGGATGAAACTTAAATTGTATGGAATTCACATGAGAAGCTACCAAGTGACATAAGATACTTTGTTGTAACTTCAGTTTTCCAAAGTATAAATTAGTATACTTGATGAAATTACTCCTGAAACAAATCATACAACTTTCATGTATATAATATTTGTTCGGTAAAGGACAACCAGGTGTAAATTTGAGGAGACAGCAGTTTCCTCAATGTACAGTGTACATTTTAGAATTTGTTCCCAGTCCTCAGCTAATTTATGATTGTCAGTTATAATGATACACATTTGGTCACATTTCACATTATAAAACTCGTAAGCATGGCTTCAGTTAACAATGTCCTTCCATGTCATGCATGTGAATGTGTTATCCTTTTATCCAGTGGCAGTCAATTTCTTCACTTTTCTTGGAATAGTTCAGTTGTATTCTTCTGTATCTCTTAATGGAAGATTTACTGACGTCCTGTCCCTGTTGTCAGTGGTTTTATTACTTCGAGTATGCTTTCCATATCAATCCAATGAATGTCAGCCTTCTGTAGCCAGTGGAAGGATGGTAATGGGCCATCAGGTTGCATGAACTTGACAGTGTAGTCACTGACTTTTTCCAGCAACACTCATCCACCGCTTTCTATCATATGTGCAGGCAACATTGCTCTACAGGATGGTATAATACTATGCAGTATGGGCAAGTCATGAGCACTGCCTCAAGACACCTGTATCAAAGAGCATACTTGAACCAGAAACTCTGAAAACCCTCGTTGTGTTGTCATTTAATGGTATGTAGCAGTGGTTTTCACTAGTGTTTGGAAATGTGCACAGTTATAAAAATGTTCCTTTAACTCTTTTCCATTTTCTGTGGTGTTGTCCTGACTCATATAAAATTATATTATACCATGAATGTTTTCTTGTGCAAATTTGTAGAAGTCCGTGTGTTTCAGTATTTCCTTATAAGGATTTTAAAAACTTGCTGTAGCTTCCTGCTGTTATATTGTGCCACCTGTAGCAGCACAAATGCCACTCTGCAACAGTTCCAAAATCGTTCTTGTTTTTGTAGTTTTTAGCAGTAGTTATGAAGAGGTCTGTTTTCTGGGATTTGTGTAGTCTGTTGCTTACTACCTGCTTCATGCTGGTTTCTTGGATTATTCTTCATCCCTGAAGGTGGAGTTAGTTCACTTTCAGAGAGCTACACAGAATTATATCACATTAGATAGAATCCTTCATTATTCTTAGTCACGGAGCTGAGCCCTTCTTGAGAAGCCGCCAGTTGTACAGCTACTCAAGAGCTTCCCAGTATTTTATGGAACCTGAAGGTTCATTACCATGTCCACAAGAGCCATCCACTGGTCCCTATCCTGGGCCAGATCAATTCAGTCCATACCGCCCTATCTCACTAAGATCCATTTTAATACAGTCCACCCACCTATGCCTTGGTCTTGCCAGTGGCCTCTTTCCATCTGGCTTTCCCACCAATATCCTATATGCATTCCTATTCTCCCCCATTCGTGCTACATGCCCTGCTCACCTCATCCTTGACTTGATCATTTTCATTATACTTGGATAAGAGTACAAGTTATGAAGCTCCTCATTATGCAGTTTTCTCCAACCTCCTGTCACTTCATCTCTCTTCGGTCCAAGTATTCTCCTCAACACCCTCTTCACAAGCACCCTCAGTCTATGTTCGTCCCTTAATGTCAGAGACCAAGTTTCACACCCATACAGAATGACAGGCAAAATTATAGTTTTGTATATTCTAATTTTTATGTTTTTGGACAGCAGACGAGGAGACAAAAGGCTGTGGACTGAATGATAATGAGCATTACTCGAGTTCAGTCCTTACTAGCATCAATTAAAGTTTGTGTGTTTCTCTTTATGGTATCTGTATTATCTCCCAGTAGATTCACATCATCAGCATTTGATCAACAGCTGATGTGTCGTATTCAATTTCAGTCCCACCTGGTTTTCCTGGACCTTCCTAATGGCATATTCTAAAGCAAAGTTGAAAAGGAGTGGCGATAAAGCATCTCGTTTTAGACCATTTTGGATAGGGGGATTATCAGACAAATGTTTACCTATACAGACTTTACCATACGTTTCATTTAAACACATTTTAATCAGCCTCACTAGTTTCATGGGTATTTTTTTTTATTATTGCTAGTGAGGCGGGATTAAGTCCCTTGTACTATGGCCACTTCTGGCCTATTGTACCAGCCCCAGATGATAGGTGAGGGTGATTGTGGAGCAATTGATGGAATGAAGATTGGCAGGGGAAACCGAAGTACTCAGAGAAAACCTGCCCCAGCACCACTTTGTCTACCACAAATCCCACTTGACCAAACCTGGGCTGCCGCGGTGGGAAGCGGGTACCCCAAACTCTCTCAGAATATTGTACAATACTTCCCTCCCAACTGAATTATAGGCTTTCTTGAAGTATATATGATATAAACTCCGTCCTAAGTGCAACAATTTATTGTAGGTCTTTCGTCTTGCTTTCTTTTACACTGCATGTTTCGGCCGCAAACGACCATCATCAGGTCTGTACGCTCACGTAGTGTTACACTGCACTGTACAGGTGTTATTCTGTGTAGGCTCCCTGTGTGCGTGCCGCTGCTTATGTTTACTATGTGTCTTGAAGTCTATGAATAGGTGATGGACTGCCTCCTTGTACTTCCAATTTTTCTCCAGTATGTGATGAATGCAGAAGATATGATCAGTAGTTGATCTGTTACGTCAAAACCCACACTGAAGATCTCCAATAATTCAATCTATATATGGACATAAACTTGAGGGAAGAATATTGGATAAAATTTTGTATGAAGTTGATAGCAATCATATCTCCCCGATAATTACTACTGTCAGTAAATGTGAAAATGCGCCTCATCACTTGTGATGAGAACAGTGTCATCCCTCAGCACTTCCAGCATTCTTTCAGCAAACGTAAACCTCCATATGAAATAATTCTGCTGCAGTTCTTGAAACACCATGATTTTGTTCAGGTGATAGTGAAGGTGAAAGTGTAAAATTCGGCAAACTGACCTCTCTAACATCCATAGAGTGTGAGTGTGCCGTACCGCTGACTGACATGGGCTGGTCTCCACAGCTTGTCAAACTCTTTTGATGTTTTCCGGAGTCCTCACAGTTCAGTCGCCTCCCCAAGCTGTACCCGGTCTCACAGATCCAGTTGTCCTGAAGTTCTTCACCCACTTCAATATTGTGTTTCAAGATGAAATGACACTATGTCGACCAACATTGAAGTGAGTACGAAATCTGTGCTGCATAAGCACCACCAGACTACCCGTTTGAATACACATCTCAAAAACAAAGATGCGATGTTCAATCGTCCATGGTTCCATAGCTACTGAAATGGTGTCTAACAGCGAGTAACTGCCAACCATTGCGGATCCGCTAGTCCCCCTACCCCACTTTTATACCCATCACATATACATCACACATCCCTGCCGGACCCTGTATTTCTATCTGCCTATGTACGTTCAGTAACTGAGAGAAGCAGTTCCTCCACCTCTTCAAAATGTTGTGGGAATCTGCAAGCAGATCACCATTCTCATCCTTTACAACGTTACTTCAAGCAAGTGCAATTTATCGCAATATCCATGACAGAAATTGTGGTGTTGTGAGCTAAGGAGAATCTGCAGTTCATGGTGGAGTTGAGCATAATCCACCACATGTGATGTGGGCTGGTATGACTTGCCTCATTTGATTTCCCCCTATTTCTTTGGTGGATCTGTTAATGCCTTGTCTTTTGCAAAAATGTTGGAGGTATGGTTAATCCCACAGCTTAGAGACAGAAGAATTATGGCTAATGATGTGACATTTTGAACAAACATTATCCAGAAAGCAGTCTTCTGGGATTTGGCACTGTGTATATGTGGTGTTAACCGACGTTTCGAAGGAACATATCGNGAGAAAGACAAGGTTAAAGGCTGGGCACTAACCCTTAAGCTAGGTGGGTGGGGTGGTGGTGGTTGTTATGTTAGTGGGTCATGGCCTGCGTAGCCTTCTGGATGTGGCATCATATCCCGGGGGGTTCTCTGAAAAAACCCCCTTCCTTCACTGCTTTCACACAGCTGTATATTTCCAACACCAGTCTGCTTTTACTGGTTCTCACGGTCTCTTCGCCTGTGGATTTCTGATATTTTTCCTTCTACCCTGAAGATGGAGGCGATACATTCCTCCAAAACGTCGGTTAACACCACATATACACTGTGCCAAATGCCAGAAGACTGCTTTCTTCATAGTCAGTGCCATGAAGACCTCAAATATTAGAAACATTATCCAGGTTCCTAGACAGGCCATGGTTTAACAGCATCCCCCTCACTATTATCCTGACCACCACCTAGCGAGGCATTATCAAGGGACAAATGGCTGCGCACCACTTTTGTAACAGTGACAAGTTGTGCAGAGCTGTGGAACAGGAAGTCGTTGCACTTATGCCACAAATTATTCAGCACATGTCACACAGAACGCAGTGATGCATCATGCTGTTTCGAACATGACAGCGCACATCCAGATCCACTTGATCTACTGTAACTGTTGCCACAAGGTATATTAGGTAGGGGTACAATGACTTCTTGGCCACGTTGCATTTATTACTCCATATTAAAGTTTATATATTCCATTTTGTTCGTATTTGTCATCCTTCTCCTGTTTTATGGCAAAATTTTTCTTTATGGTATTGTTTATGTTGTATATTGGCATTATATGGTGTTTTTATTGCCAAGATCTGACTGTTAAATATGTAAACCTTGATAAAATTATTTTTTTGTCTTATCTTTATCATTTATCATCATCATCATGTTTCACAAGGTTTATTAGCTTTTTACACACATGCATGCACAGAATCATGAATGCGAAGTTAAATAAACTAAGTGATATCCTAAGAAAGAAGCAAGACAAGATGTACATGGTCTTACTTGAGTGTAATAAATCAGACAGCCATATGATTTTCAGAACAGGAGCAGAACGTTTCAGATAAAGACCTGCAGCACAGTTGTACATTGTCCAACAAGGACAACAGAATCCCCAGTTTTATATAAGGCGCAGTCAAATGAAAACGGGTTACCACACATAACTCTCACAGTGCGCAAGTTGGTAACACTGGAATTTGCTTAATGGTACAAATATCTGGTGGGGACTCTGGAAAGCACAGTGACAATGCCCTTGCACACTAGTTGTTTGCTTATTGTGCTGGAAGTAAGGTTAGTGCTACATGTTGTTGTCCAACATCAGTAATGGAGGCAGGTTAAGAAGAACAGCAAAGTGTAGTGCACTTTTTGACTACTGAAGGAGTAGGAGGACGAGAAATTCATTGTCGCATGACTCTTATTTATGGCGAACACAGCATGTCACGTTCACAAGTGCTGGTGTGCCATAAGAGATTCCGAGAGGGACATGTGTCACTGCAAGATGACGCTCGCCCAGGACAGGCTCATCGTGTCATCACTCCTGATGTTATTGCTGCATTGGTTGGTCATATCCGGGCAAACCGACAGTTCACTGTCGAAGAAATCAGTCTTTAGATGGGAATAAGTCACGGTTCCGTACACACCCTTGTGACAAAATAGCTGCTGTACCACAAAATCTGCGCACAGTGGGTTCCACATCAACTCATGGAGGAACAGAAGACTCAGAAAATGGATGCATCACTAGGTCACTTGCAACGATACCATAAGGAAGAGTATGCTTTTCTGTCCCGTATTGCCACTGGGGACGAAACTTGGTGCCGAGAGCAAATGGCAGAGCCAACAGTGGAAACATGTGAATTCTCCCCCACTGAAGAAATCCAAAGCCATACGCACAAGTGCCTGAAAAGTGATGATGACGTTCTTTTTCGACTGCAAGGGTTCTCTGCTTGTC
>NW_019723913.1:0-19714 GCF_002891405.2 Cryptotermes secundus | reverse complement strand
ACAAAGACGTGTGTGGTTGGGTAAAGATGTGGTTCCGTAGACAGCCCACAAGCTTTTTCAAGGTTGGGATTGACTGTCTTATCTCCCATTGGGATAAATGTATTAACAGTTTTGGAGATTACTTTTGAGGTAAGAAATGTTCTTTAATATGATTTGGCTTCTGACCTGTTTTCATTTGACTGCCCATCATAATAGAAATGGAAAAGCAGTTAATTTAGTGAATTTAAAAAAGAGTTTGTTGTGATAAGTATAGATTATCAGTTGCAAGACGTAACCATTATAATACCACTGAAATGAATTCACTTAATAGCTGGGGTGTTTTAAGTGGGGTGGGGAAATTAAGTAATGAGAAAGTTTGTAATTTATGTGGTTTACTGTCACTTTGAGCACAATTAAAAGGCATTTTGATGTGCTAGGCTTGTAACCCAGGTGGGTGCTGAGAAATGTAGTCCTGAGGAAACCACTTAAAGGACCGAGGAGATGGAAAGATAGTATTAAAATATATGTTAAGATAGGTTCAAGATATGTCAGATAGATTGAACTGGTTTAGAATCAGCTTTGATGATAGGTTTCAGGTCAGAGATGTTGAAGTTTTGGATTTTATAACCAGCAGGTTGATTGGTTACTTAGTTGGTCAGTTAATATGAAAGTTTATCATTGTTACAACAAAAGTTCACAGATGGAAATAATCCTTAATCATCTGAGTCCAGTCACATCCTCTGCTTTAGTAAGATTGGTTTGAATATGATCCTTTTATCATCTACTTCAATTTCCCAGTTATGCTTGTATTTTTATATTCAAATATTATCTTATCATTGTTTTTCAAGTAATGTAAAAATAACACATCAGTTATTATGTCTGTATCCTGCAATAGTTGAAAATTCGTCCAGAGTGCATGGAGTTATTTCCTTATTTCACAGCCCAAGATGGAGCTCATTCATTGGCCATTCTCAAGAGTAAGAATGCTCCAGTAATAAAAAAGCGACAGATGATGAGGTCTTTATTTGGGGATTACCGAATCAAGATGGCAGAAGAGGAAAGGAAGCTAAGTAAAGGTTTGTATGTACCAGTGAGTTGAAATGTTTCTTATTATAGTATGCAATAATTTGACTGGCAAATTTCATGAAACTCGTACCATTGGAGAATCTGTATTTTAAATGGCTTATGATCTTCAGACGATATGAAAGTTTTGTAGAGATAATTTGTTGAAAATAGACAATAGCAAGATGATGACCAGAGAAATGTGTATTTACTGTTTCTTTAAATGGTGGTAAGATGTGACAGTGAAGTGTAGTATCACGACTTAGGGGTGTGACTGTAGATGGGATGTGGATTTGATATTTGATTTATTGACCACTTTTACATACCACTCAGAACTACAGGTAATTACAGTGCTATTGCTGTAATCTCCACATGCCACAAATCACCATAGCACATGCCAAGCCTTTTCCAGCCTGCTGTGTCTTCACCAGCTATTCCCTGGCAGTGGCTTTTAACAGTGGAGATTCTTCAGCTTTCCGCACTTACATCATTACTCTCTGGTGATATCCCACAACTGAACTCTTGTCAACTATCATCTGAACTATAGCATGATCTCTTCTCAGCCTTCCTTGTAGAGTTTGACTCAACTGCCAACTGAACTCACCCACCCACCAGCTAAATGTTTTCACTTCACCCAGTAGAACTGCTCAGCTGGCCTGGGTTCCTCACTATGTAGCAGACCCAACAGAATACACCCCCTTTTCCAACGTATCGTTGTGTGCACCTTGTTTCCGTGGGAGCATGTTCACCAAGTCACTACCGAGCAACGTGTGTTCCTTCTTGTGTTCTTTGCATAGTAGCGGTACTACATGTTACAATATGTTCACATCTTTTCACAAGAATGCAGGAAAAATCATGATATAAAGGCAGCTGATAGATTCTTTGAAAATCTGGCGGAGTTAAAATGTTGAGTACCTGGAGATGGTGTCCACATTTAAACCAGAGATAGAGGAAGAGACGATAGCCTGCCAAGAAACGACGAAGGTGTCTCAAGAAGAGGAAAAGCCGGCTTCAGTGGAAACGAAACCTGCGGCGACACGACAAGAAGAGGTCCCCATTGCAGTACCAATCAGAGTGACAATGGCCTGCCGAGAAATAGAGGCATGTCCAGAAGAAGAGCCGGCCTCAGTGGACATTAAACTTGAGGCGGCCAACCACGAGAGGTACCCGTAGAAGACACTGAAGTAATGCCGGTCGGAGAACCGAAGAAGGAAAGGCATAGGGGCCGAAATCATCGAAATCTGAAGAATTCAACACGGGAAAATTGCGGACCCCAGAAGAAGTTGGCCGTAGCCTGCAGAAGGACAAACTGCGCTCTGGATACAGCATCTACAGGAGTACAACTTTACTTTGGTGCATTGTCAGGGCCAGAAACAACAACGCCGACGCCCTTTCTAGACAACCCTGCCAAGAGCAATGTGCGCACTGCCACAAAATCAAGACACGGGCAGATGTAAAGCAAATATGTGCTATTGGAACCCTACTGGCAGCCGGCTGGGACCTGGTTACCCTAAGAGAGAAACTGCTAAAAGACCCAGACATAGGGCCTATTCTACAGGATTTAGAAAACGGCCAGCGACCGAAATGGCAGGATATCGCAGATCGGAGTCCCACGTACAAAAGCTACTGGGCCCAGTGGAAATCGCTCACTGTGAGAAACGGCGTACTAGAGCGCGACTGGGAATCCACCAACGGAAGACGTCAAGTAGCCCAGATAATTATTCCTTGGAGCAGGGTGAAGGATGTTCTGAGCGAACTACACGGTGGACCGCCAGGAGGTCGCTATGGACTACTTTACCAAGTGGCCGGAAGTGTACGCCATCCCGAATCGAGGCGTCGACAATAGCAGAAGTTCTGGTTGCCAACTTCTTCTGCTGCTTCAGCATACCTCGGTAGTTGCACAGTGACCAAGGCCGTAACTTCGAGTCTCGTCTACTGCAAGAAGTTTTGCAACGCCTGGGAGTGAGCAAGACGCACACTACACCCCTGCACCCACAGTCAGATGGCATGGTGGAACGTTACGTGAAGACCATCGAGGAGCACTTGCGGAAGGTCGTTGCATCCTACCAAAGGGACTGGGATGAGAGGTTACCCCTCTTTCTTCTAGCTTACAGGGCATCCACTCATGACACTATGGGCTTGACCCCTGCTAGCCTAGTGTTTGGACGAGAACTATGACTACCCTGTGACCTGCTGCTTGGGGTACCCTCAGACAAAGAACTACCGACAACCAATGACGCAGCAGACTTGGTGGATCATCTGCACGACAACACCTAAAGCTCACCAGTGACCAGATGAAAACTCAGTACAATAAACTGGCCAACTCCGCAGGTTACGATGAAGGCAACAGAGTTTGGCTCTATCGCCCAACCCAAAGGAAAGGGAAATCACCGAAACTACAAGCATCGTGGGAAGGTCCTTACAAAGTGGTGACCCAGATAAATGATGTGGTATACCGAATCCAGAAGACCCCTAGGTCGAGGATGTTGGTAGTACACATGGAGCTGCTCGAGACGAGCAACCATAAAAAGGGGGAAGATGTGGCGGTTGGAGAGCAGAGCAACGGGGAGAAGAGAAACAGCAGCAGGACACAAAGAAGATGCTGCAAGAACAGCCTCCAAAGACAAAGGAACGAGGATGCACTGTTAGGCTATTTGGGACGAACAGCCTTAAGGAGGGAGCAGTGTGACATGTTGCGCTATGGATGCCCCCCCCCCGCCAGCTGTGACGTGCCAAAGTGAGCCGAGTCCCAGCATGCTGGTCACTATGCAAAGCGGGTAAATGCTAAGCAAACACTCCGTCTCCCCACTGTGATGTAACACGGGATGCCGCAGTTGCTACATAGCTGTAAACAACTCCCAACAGCGTTGCTAGGTTATCGGCAAACACGGCGACTAGGCAACAACAAAGTGAGGCATTTCCCGTTGTCCAGCTGAGGGTTTATAAGAGAACTACACTGCCTATGAAAGTTAGTGTGTGATCAGGAGTGACACAGTTAAAGTGTAGCAGCCTTCGAAGCGAGTTAAAGTGTATCAGCTGCCGAAGACAGTTCTGAAGGCAGCAGCTTACAAAGAGTTGAGTATAGCAGCAGTTGCGGAAAGGAGAACCGGACGCGTGTGTAATACAGAGAGACTTGTATAGCTCCCGTACTGTGAATACGTGTAGACTTCAGAGGACAGCGTGAAGAGATTTGTGTGTAGGGTTTGTAAAGTGTGGAAACCCGTAACATTGTTGTAATTAATTGTAGCCAATACTTGTAGGTTAAATAAACCAATTAACGATCTGAACGGCATCTTCGGTAACTAAACATGTTCCAATATATACACAGATGGGAGGGTAATATTACTGCGAAAAAGTTAAATACTTCCATCCAGTGTGATTGGTTAAGATTTTCTTATTTCAGTTATTCATGCCCTTACATGTTTAGGTCTTCAGAAACCACCTTTACATCAATACTGTTAGAAGCCACCATTACCTTACATGTTCTAAAAGTTAAAATATATACATACAATATAAACAATATACAATTGGCTGTAAGATCTAAAGTCTTTAGTTGTTGTTTAGTTTAGTTACTTTACCATCATCTGATGGTAACAGATGAACTGTCACATTTGGGAATGCAAAACTTGGTTTTAGAATGAGCTGTGTAGCAGGACTTTCAAAACATGTTTTTGTTGCAGTGAAAACTTCTCTGAAATTCTGTATATAAGCCTCCTGTAGTGGTACTTGATTAATTGCAGTATATAAATATGTTGTTCTCAACAACAATGTTAAGTGTGGTCTTCTGTGTTGTGACACCATGTAGTTTTGCAAGTGGTTACCAACATTTTGGAGGACCACTCCATCAAGGCTGAAGTATGTAGGTTCAGGATTAGGCTTGGCTATAAGGCAGGTTACAGGAAAGGTATTTGGGGGATTCAGTGAGATGGGTAAAGAAAGAAACCCAGACAGAGTCATTGGGAAGAAATGGACAAAAAAATGGCCCTTGTAAGAGATTGGTTGTTGTAATGGATAACGCCTCCAGTTATGCTCTCTTCCATTTTTCTGGCCTCTGCCAGCCTAGGCATTGGTGAAGATATCCATTTCTAAGTTATGGGAACCTGTGAGGCAGTCTCGGGTGCCCTGGATGGTATGGATGGCTGGCAGGTACCTGCAGTTTGAACACTTTAAGCTGTAGTGGGTGCCTGGCATTACTCTCATTTACAAGGTTTTACTTTTACCAGAGATGATGGAAGAAATTTGCACTGGATTTAGACATTCTTGAACTGGAAAACTTGGTACAGAAGTTCAGTCACCTTACTTGTAAACTACCAGGTCCCCTTACATTGTGTAAAACAAATACACATATTCCATTTATTCTATTTATACACTGTGTTCAATGGTCGAAGAAACTTTGCAACACCACTGGGTGGGAACAACATTCCTCACAGATTGCTGCCGTAACTGCCGATAGCAGAATGAGTCATTAGCGGTGATAAATGTGCGCCATAAGGTGTTCTGATCTTGTCACTGAAGTAAGTCACATTAATAATCATTCTGTGTTAGAGGTGTCGATAGGCGGTTGACATTTGTACTGAAATGAAGTTCACTATTGAACAGCGTGCGTTTATTCTCGAAACTTTTGCAAGGAAGAAACTTAACACAAAATGTATCCGTAAGTTTCGTCATAAATATCATGACTCGCCAGTTCCCACAAAGTCGTGTGTATCCAAGCTTGTGAAGAAGTGGCAGGCCGCAGGTTCAGTGTGTGACATAAAGAAGCAATAGAAGAGGATTGTGCTGACTGAAGAAGAGGTTCGGGATATTGAGGCATGACTGCAGATCAGTCCTCTAAAATCGTTAAGACGCTTAGCACAGAAAAGCGGTGTTTCGCTATGATTTGCTTTCACAACCACAAAATTAATCAGATTTTGCCCATATAAAATAACAGTTGTGCATGAGCTGAAACAATCAGCTTATGCAGCAAGAACTCGTTTTTGCAACTGGCTGCTGCAAAATGTGCATGATGAAATCATGGATCCACAGCTTCTGTTCATGACTGATGAAGCGGGGTTTCACATTAGTGGCCATGTCAGTGCACAAAATGTAAGAATATGGAGCGATGAAAATTCTCACACTATACAGCAAATGGCATTACATAGTGAAAAGTTGGGGGTGTAGTGGTACTGTAAGTCCGTGACGAATCATTGGTCACTTATTTTTCCACGAAACCATGAACTTACGGATATATTTTCTGTAAGTTTTTACCTTGCAAAAGTTTCAACAATAAACATGCTGTTCAATAGTGAACTTCATTTCGGTATAAATGTCGACTGCCTATCAACACCCCTAACACAGACTGACTATTAATGTGACTTACTGCAGTGACAAGATCAGACCACCTAATGGCGCGCGTTTATCAGCACCAATGACTGATTCTGCTATCTACACTTACAGCAGCAATCTGTGATAAATGTTGTGTCTGCTATGCGCTGCTCCCAGGTTTCCTCAATGGTTGAAGGCCCTGTATTACCCATACCAGTTGGTTCATGGTGATGCATTGAATGTTGTAGCCCACGAGAGGATCAGTATTGCTGTACCAAACAAGAAGTCCTGCTTCATAAAGCAGAGTGCTGTTGTTTGTGAGCCTTCACAGAACAACTTCAGGTTCAACTTCAAGGTGCCACTAAGCAAGGAAAAGGCAAGCACTCAGTCAAAGGCCAACAATGGGAATTTCATATATAGGAGCTCAGACAACAACTTTAGGTTTAATTTTGCTCATCCAGCTTCTTGAACAGTAGTATTGACCTCTGACTGAAAATTGTATGTTCAAAATGTGATGAAGGGGTCCAGTAAGTGTTATTACCTTTTTCAAGAAATGTATGTATTTTTTAAAATTTGTTTTGTCTTAAAGTAACATATCTGAATATATGAGGTTGCAGCATAACCAGCAGCTTTATTAACAGGATTACAAAATGTTGTGCAAATTTAAAACATCTCCATAAATCATGACATCAGTGTTGGGAGATTTGGTTTTCTTTGAAAGGAAATAATTTGTAAATAAAAAGGGCTGCCTGCAGGTTTGATAGTGTTAATTTTTCCAATGTATTTTATATTATAAAATAAATGTGAAATTGCCATCTAAGTGTATCAAATTTATTTCCTTTTATTTATGAAATACTGTTAGACTGCCTCTGTGATCTAGCGGTCAGCGTTCCTGGTTACAGATCCAGAGGTCCGGGTTCGATTCCCGGCGCTACCAGATATTTTTGGAGAAGTAGTGGGCCTGGAATGGGGTCCACTCAGCCTCGTGATAATTGAGGAGCTATTTGAAGGAAATAGCGGCTCCGGTCTAGAAAACCGAAATTGACGGCCGTGGGGATTCATTGTGCTGACCACGGGACACCCTCTATCCACTAAAGTTAGCACTAACTGTGGTAACATGTGGCTGTTGCTCGGTAGGTATAGTTTGCTTGCGGACTGAAATCATGGAATTTGTGTGTTTGTTATGAAATACTGTTATATCCCTGATGTATTTCAGTCATAAGATGACAGTCTTCAGAGGGACACCAAGTATTAAAGTAAACTTTATGACATACATAAATAAAAGATTAACATATCTGAAGTCATACACTTTTTGTTAAATAGTTAAAGTTAATGTTATGTTAAAGTTCATTAATATGAATAGGTATTTGAATGCAGTATTGTTTTTGTATGTTGTACTATATCATGTACTGAAGCCTTGTCATTTTTTCTGTGTTTATATAGTGGTGTGCAGCATTTTTGGATTCATTCCTAAGTGATGAATTTTTAACAGTGCAGTAGTTCACAACTCAGGAACCTAAATAACAGTGGTGCATGGTATCATCATACTGACAGTGTAAAAAAACAGCATGAGGCTTGGTTATTAAGAGGTGAGAGATGTAGATATTGTGGCATGTAGTCCTGTAGCCCTGCCAGCAGTCACAAGCACAACAATTCCACAGCAACAGGAGGATACAATAATGGGAAGCAGTGTTCTGAACACTGTCCATGCTATGGCTATGTGACAGCAAAAGAATAACTGTTGGGAGAAGTGTTTTCTATGCAGTCCATGCAGCGGCTACATAAGGAGTCAGTTGTGCGTTATGAGTGAGTTTGGCAATTAGAAGCTAGTCAGTACATCTTGGGAGCTGTAGCTGAAAGTTGCTGGCCAACGAGGATAGGAGCCATTGGACACAAAAGCCAAGGATGCTACACTGTTGAAAGCCACTACCAAGCAGTGCAGTGAAGACCGTGACGGCAAACACTAACTTGCGTGTGACAGTGATTTGTACACATAAAATATAGTCACAAGTTGATTAAGAGTTCAGTAAATCCAGTTACCAATCCAAATTCATCTATAGTCACTCTCTATAACATGACAATATGAAACCATCTCACATGATAAGATAACATTGAAGTCTATTCTGAAAATACCCGCATGAAGATATGGGCTGAATTTAACTGTCTCTGGATGATTTACAGTGGCTAGCACTTCTGATTATGGCTGCAAAACTTTGTGTTTTGTGAAATGCACTGAAATTCGTGATAATTGGCCATTTTCTGAACAAGTAGATATTTCAGTAACGAACCTGTTGGGAAGCAATAGGATTGAGGGAGGGGAACATGCATCGGTGATATCTAATGTCTCTTTTTGAGAGTTACTAAGAACATGCAACTCATTCCAATAGGCAAGAGATGTCACTAGTCACTCAATACAACAAACTGCACATGTTCTGACTCTAGAAGTGTACTCATGTGCCTTAACAAGAGATCGTTAACAAAAAAAAAAAACCTCAGCATTAATACTCCAAATAAAAGACAAACTACTGACACTGAAGAAACATAAATGGGATATTGAATTTGTATGGATTCCAGCACACACGGGTATTCTCCTCAGTGAAATAATGGATGTGCCAGCAAAGAAGAATATTAGAAAAGTTGAAGATGGTCAATACTTATTTCTAACAGACTTGAAGAGCTCCTGGAAGACAAAACTGAGAGTAGCAACCAAGAAGTGGCACAGAAATTCAGGAAAACAGAAACAAAAGGAAGTACTCTGAGAACTACTGCCAAAACAATGGAAAACCTTGGTTCCAGAGATTCAAGTTTCAAAGAAAATCTGTTGTCTCAATAAATAGAATCAGAAGTAGACCAGTATTGTCTATAAAAAAGTGATTTATTCAATTTAATATAGTTAATACAGAAATGTGTGAATGTGACAAAGCCAAAGAAGCTATAAACCACATCCTATGAGAGTGTAAATTAACTGAGGAGTTTAGAGTTCATATGATAGAAGACTTAAATAAATGTAAAATATTTCTACCATATTGTATCGAACACTGTATGTTATCAGAAGCAGTAATCCCAGTATCATGATACATCAACAGTGTCAATATAAGAATATAATTAGGTTGATACTATGATAAGCCCAACCAGGGATCAATATGTGCCAAGACTTTCAGTGTTAAAACATAATCAGTATAGTTACTTTAAGGATAGTTAAAAGTTAAAGCTTTATATTTATACAAGAATAATTAAAGAGTACTATAAAACTGACAACACTGGCCAACAAAAAAGGAAACAAAGACGTGTGTGTTGGCTAAATAAGAAAAGCGGGAGCACACTTTTCTATTGTAAAAAGTGTGATGTTGGGCATTGTGTTATGAACTGCTTCGAGATGTGGCAAAAGAGCGTCAGAAAGTGAGGTATCGTAAACTGTTAAGTTACGCAGTTCAAACTCGTGTACAGTCTGAACAAAATATTGTGTATAGTGTGATTATATTCACAAAATCACCATGTCTCAAGATGGAAGAAAAAACTACGGGTAAGTCCTTTGGCACTTCATAACATATATAATAAAGATTATATTTTGCATTTAATGACAAAATAATTACAGTTAATTTTCATTTGTAAAAATTGCTCTTTTCGTTACATACGTGAGGTCAAAAATTATCTGCACTCTCGTTTTTCCGATTTATGAAGGGTGTTCTGTATATAATGCCTCCTATTTTTTGTGTTAATATGTAACGTCTGAGCTGGATGTTGGTGGTGGTGGTGTTGTAAAGGTTGAAGCTTCCCGCCAATGTACTGTTAGTTTGTTTGTAGTGCGACAGATAGGGACAGCAGAGCAGTCTACCAAAATGGCGTCTGACATAGAAGTGAATACGAAACAGAGATGTGTTAATGAATTTCTCACTGCCGAACAAATTGCACCCATTGATGTCCATTGATGATTGCTAAAGGTTATACGGAGACGATAAAGTGGATGTCAGCACAGTGAGGCGGTGGGTAGTGCGTTTCAACAGTGGCGAAAGTGAAGTGCACGACAAGCCACGCCATGGGCGTCCCTGCTCAGCTGCCACTCCTTGCAATGAACAGCACCTTGATCAGCTCATCCGTACAGATCGGCGGATAACAACCAGGGAACTGTGTGCATGGCTTAATATCGGCTGTAATGCTTTGGAAACGATGTTGGGGAAGCTGGATTATTGCAGTTTGTTCCATGTGGGTCCCGCGGATGCTTATACAGGACCACAAAACTCATCGAATGGAAGTCTGTCAGGACCTGCTGCACCAGTTTGAGGCTGAAGGTGACAAGTTTCTGGACAGCATCATCACCAGAGATGAGACGTGGTGTCACCACTACAAGCCGGAATCCAAAACAGTCCATGGAGTGGCAATGTCTGGATTCCCCAAGAAAAAAGTTCAAGACAGCCATCGGCATGGAAAGTGATGTGCATGGTCTTTTTGGATAGGTGGGGTGTGATTTTGTTGGATTTCCTGGAGCCTGGTGAGACTGTCAATTCTGAACGCTACAAGACGACGCTGACTCTGCTGAAAGCCCGAATTTCCCGAGTCAGGCCAGAGAAGCAGACAACCTTTCGCTTGCAACATGATAACGCTAGACCCCCATACCACTTTAGCGACCACCGTGCACATTGCAAAGTTTGGCTGGACTGTCCTACCACATCCACCTTATAGCCCCGATTTAGCACCTTCAGACTTCTATCTCTTTGGGCCTATGAAAGATGAACTATGAGGGCAACATTTTCCACACAACGATGCTGTCATTGCAGCTGTAATAAAGTGGCTAGTTTCTGCTGGCGCAGACTTTTGCAGGCATGGCGTACAGGCTCTTGTTCATCACTGGCAAAAGTGCATAACGAATGTGATGATTATGTGGAAAAATAACTGTAAGTAGCTGAAATGTTGCTCTATTTAATGCTTTCTGTATGTGTTGTAGTCTTCATTAAAAAGAATAGGCATCATATATGGAACACTCCTCATATATATGTGGTGCAATCCAAAAGTTCCCGAAATATATTAATAAAAACTATTATATCTTACCTAGATCTTATTCTGCACCATCATCTTCAAAGTAGTCCCCTTGGGAGCTCATACACCGATCCCAGTGTTTCTGCCACTTTTCAAATGCATCCTGGAAGTCTTTCTGTGTTAGGGTGTTTAGTGCCATCTGCGTTTCCGCTTGAACTTCCTCAATCTTCACCCCTTCAACTTGATTTTCATCTTGGGGAAGAGAAAGAAGTCGCATGGAGCTAAGTCTGGCAAGTTCAGTGGGTGGGGAACAACTGCCATCTTGTTTTTAGCCAAAAATTCCTGCACAATGTAAGCAGTATGCGGTCGTGTGTTCTCATCGTGGAGTACCCAGTCATTCATGCGCCACTTCCCTGGACGTTTTCGCCTCATGTTCTCCCTCAAACGCCTTAGAACATCACGGTAGAACTCTTTATTGACTGTCTGACCAGGAGGGATGAACTCCTTATAAACAATCCCGTCAATATAAAAAAAACAGATCAACATGGACTTAATGTTGCTCTTGACTTGTCGAGCTTTTTTGGCCGAGGTGAAGAAGGGCTCTTCCATTGTGACGATTGCTGCTTGCTTTCAGGGTCATAGTCATAAACCCAACTTTTGTCACCAGTGACAACCTTCGAAAGAAAGTTTGGATCCTCTTGAAGCTGTTGCTGAAGTTCCCTGCAGACTTCCAAGCGATGCTGCTTCTGTTCATTTTGCAGCAGTCGTGGCACAAACTTCGCCGCAATCCTCCTCATGTTCAGTTCCTCCGACAAAATTCGTTGACATGTACCATAACTTGGTCCCAAGATGTTACAGAGGTCTTGGATGGTCAGTCTACGATCTTGTAGAATCAGATCCCTAACTTTCACGACATTTTCTGGTGTTTTGCCCGTTGACGGCTGTCCTGAACGATCGTCATCATAAGTCAATGTTCGGCCATATTTAAAACGCTTATACCAGTTGAAAGTTTGTCTCTGTCCAAAACTGTTTTCACCAAAAGCTTGCTTCGACATTTGGTGTGTTTCTGCAGCGGTTTTCCCAAGTTTGAAACAAAACGTTATACAGACACGCTGCTCTCTCAGGTCAGCCATGGCAAAACCACAAACTCACGGAAACACAACAATGGAAATACGTTCACCAACAATAAACCCAACCACTCAACTCGACGCCGCTTGCCACACTGATTCAAGGATGTGTGAGGAGACACACAGCAGTATTTTGATGTACTCATAACCATTAGCGCGCAAAATTCAAATTTTGGAAACTTGGATTGCCCCACGTAACTCGAGTCAATTTGATCACGTATTCTTATATGTCATGTCATTAACTGAAATATTAATATTAAGTTAATTCTTTGTGTTTTCCACCTCCTCATGCCAATGTAAGCCATACGCATTCTGGTTAAGAGCAATGCCAGCTGGAATGTTGGCTGAGACACACAAGCAGGTTTATACATGCTGAAGAATATGCATGCAGACAGTCATCAATACGAAGGCAAGCAGATGCAGACATGTGAGATTCATCATGCTATTTTCACCTGAAGGAAAAAACCGTTTACATAACTAAGATATGTTACCTAAAATTCAACATGTAACACGTTGATATTATGTATAAATTAACAGAACAATTAAGATAACTCCACAGAAGGGAATGCTGGTGTACATGTCACCTCGTAAATGGTGGTATGGTGTGGTGGTAGGTGGTATCATTTCCACTGTCACTAGGCTACATACGTCTCGGTAACATACCCAGGAGTAGATCAGTTTTCACTAACACACTTCTCCACATTCCACTGACTTTTGCCTCCTCACTCAGTCTGAACTGTTACATTGCCGCTGACTTCTATTGAGGGTGACACAGTGATACCACAATCAGCAACATTCCACGCTATCTTAGTCTCCAGACTATGGCCTGAAGGACATGGAAACTGACTAGCTTCACAGAAATATGTCTTGAAGCACAACTAAATCATAAGAACGACAAATATTAATTACCCTAATTATGAGAGAGCACTGTTAATCAAATATGTATGTCAAACACTATTAAACAGTCACAAAATTACATTACAAATTAAATCAACTACATCACATTTTCTTATCTTACATTACAAAGTGAAGAGTTTCATGCTAAGGAAATAGTGAGCATTTCTATATCTTTGGCCAATGGAAACCCCATGCATACTAGGTAAGCATAATGCCAGCTGCATGGATGGCGAAGTACGAAGGCAGTCAGGCAGACTCAAAGATTAGCTACAAGCAAGCTGAGGCAGACAAGCAAGTATCACTTGGAGAAAGAAGCCGTCCGCAAACAACCACATGTACCTTAAAACACAAAATATAATAGTTGAAAATTAAGTCTAAAGCACACAACAACTAATAAAACTCCTATAAAGTACTCTGATGCTGTACAACTTACCGCACAAATGATGGTGTGGTGTGGCGTTGCCATTTCTGCTGTCATAAAAAGACACTTGTTCTATGGAACATGACCTGTACTAGATCCATTTTACTCAAATCTCTTCAACACACCACATCACTGAAGCTATCGCATGTCATAGTCAGATCTGTTTCATTGCAACTCGGTTCATAACAGGATGACGCAAAGCACGCCAAGCAGCAAACTCCTTCGAGGATGTCTAATTCTCCAAAATTTGACCTGAAGGAAAAAAATCACTCTCTCACTTCCTTGAAATATATGACGAAGTTCGTCTATATCATCTTAATGACAAATACTTATTTACCTTAATTATAACAGAGTAGACGTACAGTAAATTCTGTATGTCAAAACAATATTAACAGTGTCTCGATTTCTATTATAACTTGCGGCAATTTGATCGTGTATTCTTATATGTCATGTCATTAACTGAAATATTAATATTAAGTTAATTGTTACTGTTTCCACCTCCTCATGCCAATGTAAGCCATACGCATTCTGGTTAAGAGCAATGCCAGCTGGAAAGTTGGCTGAGACACACAAACAGGAAAAACAATAAAAAAGGAGGTTTATACATGCTGAAGAATACGCAATGAAGACAGGCATCGATACGAAGGCAAGCAGATGCAGATATGTGAGATTCATCATGCTATTTTCACCTGAAGGATAAAACCGTTTACATAAATGAGTAAGCATCAAAGACCCGATATCTGATACTGGTAACCTATAAATAGATGATGAGAATTTCGGAGTCAACCTGACTCTCTGCACAGCATAGAAGAACAAGCCACAAAACAATAAGAGATATTACAGGAAGGACAGGAGGAAATAAAGACCATGATGAGCGTTAAGATAAGCACACAGGCAACACTTAGGGAAACAACCTAGGAAAGAAAAAACATACATCAACTGTGATGCTGCTGATAATCATCATTATCACTACCAAGTGAACACAAAAGTGAGGTTAAGAAATAGCCATCATTTATTATCTGTAGTCATGCTGATGTTCACTGCCACATTAGAATAAATAGTCAATGTGTGCTCTCTCTCTTCGCAACAACCATAGTGGCTATACGTGCCCATAAGTTTCGAAAAATACACTGCATATAATTCCACACAATGTTCACAACAGCACAAAACAATCCAGCTCTTCGAGTTGTCTTCTTAGACGCACCTGTGCAGCCTGCACTTACCTCATCCCTCTGCAGTCACAGCAAGACGCTTACCTCGACCCAGAAGGAAGTAGTGCACGATGTCTGCGTGCGGATGGTCAACGGACACGTCAAAGCAAGACATTTTCACAGAATGCCAGCTCCTGTGCTTGTGCCAGGTATATCTGTAAGACAATATCGTATATCAGTAACAGATCACGAGACATTCTACGGGTTTGGAGAATGCAATGAATATAACGGGTCTCTGATGAACAATAAGGAAAGTTTCCGTAAGCTTTTCACTTCTCATACTTTTCACAGATGCACTGTATCTACTTGTTATCTATCGCCAAATAATGGAAACGGTGGACACGTTACAACAGAACCTTTGGCCCATCAGTTCACCTGTTCACCAGTGTTCTAAGTCAGCATGTGAAACCAGGGCAGCAGATACACGAGGTACTGCCCATCCCCTCACATTACTGGCATGTGATAGAAGTGTCTAGCCCAGGTTCGGTCACAAGGGAACGATGTGGAGAACAATACAGCAGGTACCTGCAAACCACATCATTGCTCCTAACATCAAAATGAAACTCTGAATTTTTAGCCACCTTAACAGTTACACAGTTATGGACACAAGTTAGGTGTGTTAAGTGGTCACACTTCTGACTGGTATTCTGAAGAGCCATGGTTTGAATTCTGCCCAAGGCACTGACTACCCAGGCTGGCTGAGGACTTTTTCCTGGTTTTCCTCACTACCTTCAGGAAAAAGGTGAGGCAGTAACTTAAATTATACCATTACTGCTTCCATCCACATCTCTTCCAATTGTTATTACCATCCGATGCAGTTTGAGTCTCATTTACTGTCACTGAACTACAAATAGAAAATAAACAGGAGTGGAAGAACCTCCAGCTCCAAATACAGGCAGATGCTGGCATGGCACCTCATACTAGATCACAACTGCCTCTACAAAAAGTCCGACCTAGTGACAGTATTAGTAAACAAATCATAAACAAACAAAATTAAGAAAAACAAAACAACTTCTGAAACCAAAGTTTTCAATTAATTATCAGCATCATCAATACATTCCAAACAGCACAAAACCAGTCGCTAAAATTCACTAACCTCTGACGCTGTGTTGAGCCAAGGCTGCTCTGGGTGGAGGCACCTGTGTCCTCTCTTTATCACATCTTCCACAGCTCTTGGATGCTCTACTATTCTGCAAGCTAAGAAAAGATCTGCAGCGGCCATTTTGCTCTGAAGGAACGGGGTGAACGGGTGGAGCACATACAAAATTCATGTGCTGATGCATAACTGTGCACTGAAAAACAAGTTAAGGAGAAACAATACAGCTGAATCCTACAGAACATGTGACTGATACACACATTCTATCATGCTCATGAGAAAAACAGATACAAAACACATAAACTCTAGGACTGCATCTCTCCAAAACTACAGTCTCATCTTAGACACCGCATGCACATTGAGCTGATTCACATAATACACCACTCAACTTATTATTAAGGCAAAAATTTCTGTGACACAGAAAAAATAAAGGCCCTACATTAACAATCATCATCATATCCTCGTATATTAATATAAGAGGGGAACGTGTTCCCCTCTATCCATCTACATTCAAATGTCGCTATAAAATTTGACTTCTCTCCCTCTTATCTCTAAAAAGAATACCCTTTCATCCAGTAAACTCTCCACATTAAATATCCTGTTGCAGCCAAAACAGCACGGGAAAAAAGCCTCTTACATTAAGATGAATGAGCTAACATAATGAGCATGCTCTTCTCTCCTCCTTATCATCTTATTATAGCTGCAATTTTACGGGAATTTCCTAACTGTAGGCAGGACACATTTTTATTTTCATATACAAATGTGTTGTGGGTTTTTGGAGGTTATCAGTGAACTGTGAAACCCATGTATGTTCATCATACTGCCCTCACAGGAGGTTCGTCATGTAATAACAGATGGAGAACTTCTCACTTACGTCTTTGTTATTCCCCAAGACGCCATGCACACACCAAGATTTACAAATGCCGGGGAAACGTGCCCTTCTTCAGAAGCTAACAATCACTCAACTATTCATAAGCCCTATTTCTAGTTTCCACAACTATAGGAACCTAACTTGGGAGAAAGAAAAAATAACTGGAATAACAGCACTTGTTTAAGCAGTATCTATTTCAGAAATTTAATGCACATGTTTTGCTATAGTCTGTGGGGTGAAACTCAGAAATACATCCCTACTTCCACTGACAATTAAATGGTTAAATCGCAACTTCAAAGTTTTCTAGACTACTTTATATTCTTGGTTCTCTCTTTAACTCACTCCTCCTGACCTGCAAATCATTTTACCTTTACCATAATATATTAAGCTTTATTCTGACGCGCAGATTTGTTATGCTTGTCTTAAAAACTCTTTAAGACTGCCTAAAGCAATGATAATAATGAACTCGTACTGTTCCAGTTAATTCGAAAGCTGAAATTACATTCCCTGTGCTGAAAGTGTTTACGGCATTTGCAACCCACGATTTCATTACAAAAACGTCAATACACCTAGAAAACCATTCATTCACAAACAATATTAAACATTCTCAAATAATGTCCACATTAAATGAATAAATATCGCCAAAACACTTCTTGTTACTACTTACATTTCAACAAAATCCTCACCAAACTTCCCTCGCCTTAAACCACCCAACAGATAAAATGGCTGACTACCCCTAAACAAAACAGCTTCAAAATAACTCCGCCAGTGGCGCGGTCTCCAACCTCGATACCCCCACTCCACACTGCAACTACAGCGCTACTAGTGGTTAAAACTGCTGTCCATTCCTTTGGTGTCCTCCTCATATATCTGAATCGATCTGAATCGTGCCACTTTTCTTTCCAAAGCATCCGTTGGCTATCTTTATGTCATGATTTTGCCCTACATTCTGCTGATGAAACATAAGCATATACTTACTTTCCTCTGTGCTTTTACACTTTTACACAAACCTCCTTACTAGCATCTTCATTCCATCAAATTCTCCACAAATAAGAATATCTAACATTCTAAATTGTAATCAACTGTAAACAATTGTAACTATTGTAATTTTAATCTTACTCATATATTAAATTGTTAATATTCAGAATTAACTTCACTTGTCCTATATCATGTACAATGATCTACAGTGACGAAATCAATCAATCAATCAATCAATTAAAGTTTCTGTTTTTTCTCATTGTGGTATCTATTTCACACTTCCTTACAAGATTCTTCCACATCTGTCTCATGTCTTAGTGCACCTAGATTCACATCACCAATTTCGCAACAATTATTATTACAGTGCAAGGTCATCAGCCTTGCATCAGACAGTTAACCCAGATGACCAGGTCTCTGTATTTATGTCCCACGGTGACAGGGTGGCTGCATGTCAAAGAGAAAATGCCCCCCCCCCCCACAATATATGTAAAAACATCAGTACTTGTAAAATAATCATTTGTAATCATTAAAACACACCAGAATTAATTATTTCTAGATTTCTTTTACTTCCTTCACAGTGAAAGGCAAAAACACAAATTCTCACTCTACGATCAGTGAGGAAGTTATTGGAAGTGTATCACTGCAAGAAAATAACTTTCCTCATAAATATTTACTTTTTCTTGGTAGTAATTGGTCATAAGCCATGGTTCGATGAAGGATGCTCAAAATTATTAGATCAAAGAAAGGCCAAATTGCAAGTGATTACAGGATCCAAGTGAGTTAAATGGTGATAATCTAAACAATATAAGACCTGAAACCAGCGGGCATTTCAGGAACAAAGGAGGGAATACCTGAAAGACAAAATTGATGAGCTTGCAATGAACAGTAAGGACAAGAATATTAGAGACCTGTATACAGGAATAAATGACTTTAAAATGGGTTACCAGCCTAGCAGTAACTTGCAGATTCCCACAACATTTTGAATAGGTGGAGGAACTAGTAAGGCAGACAGATAGATCTGGCTCAGGATAGGGACCAGTGGAGGGCTCTTGTGAACACGGTGATGAACCTTCGGGTTCCATAAAATGCTGGGAAATTCTTGAGTAGCTGCAGAATTGGCAGCTCTTCAAGAAGGGCTCACCTTGATGAGTGAGTGAGTGAGTGAGTGAGTGGGTAAGTAATTGGTCTAGAAGTGGACACGGACACAACTAAATATATATTTATGTCTTGTCCTTAAATACAGGTCAGAATCGTAAGAAAATGATAGCTAATCAACTCTTTGAAGGTGTTGGAAAGGTTAAAAAAAATATTTTGTAAACAAAAATTAAAATTGTATTAAGAAGGAATTAAGGGCTATCAAATCAGGGGAATGCTTGCTCTAATTCCTTTCAGAATCTTCTGTCTTCCATTCTGTTCCCCACAGAAAGTATAGATTAAGATATACAAGACTCTGACTTTATTTGTGCTTATTTTATGAAATGTGAAACTTTGACCTGAAACTCAGATGACCGTAATCCTTTTAATTATTTCTGAATAGACTGCCATTTTATGTTTACTTAATACATCTGTACCAAATATGAGTACCACTTTTAACATAAGATTACAGGCCATTTTGTGCATGCAGTTTACATATGGGGTCAGTCTGGGTATCAGAACAGACAGTGAATCTTTCACCGAAGACCATTAGCTGAAAGATCACTGTGAACTTGATTCGGAGTGTTTCCTTGGAGGTAGAATCCTGTCTCTATTATTAAATTCTGGAAAGGTATCATAAAGAACGTAGTTTAAAACAAG